>NC_079192.1:344447620-344747620 GCF_029499605.1 Hyla sarda | reverse complement strand
GAACAGAAGCCACTCTTACATAGTGGTTCTAGATCACAGAAGGAGGGTTCTTAGTATAAAATCCTTCTGACATCCAAAAAATTGTGAGGCAACACATTTAGTACCCTATCTCAACTGGTGTTTCAATACATTCAGTGATAAACCTACAATAACATTCATACAGCAGTTTTACTAATATATATTCCTATAAGGTGCATTCTGTTGTATGCTTATGGACCAAATGAGCATGGCAAGGACGGTTTCCTAACAAAGAAGATGCTACATTGTGCACCCGTAACTGTAACTTTGTACTGTATATAATGCACTAAAAGTGGAATTTGAGATAAGGACATTAAAGTATGTTTTGTATTTGAAGTGAAGTGAAATATATTTGATGTATTAAACTACTGTTCTGAAGAATATTGTTAACCATGAAACAAACATGTTCTTACTATAGTGTGTACTTGTATAGCTTTTGTGAATTTTCCTGATAATGTGAAATTATTGTGCACTGTTTTGCACAGGCTCTAAATACTGTTAAATAGACATATATACAAAGTGATATTCAATTGTTATATGTTTGACTGTTATGTTGTGAAACTAAAAGTAACCGTGGCTTCAAAGATAAAAAAAAAAAAAATACCATAGATTATTGGCTAAAATTACAAAAGGGTACTAAAAATTTGGATATTTGGATACGCACTAAAAATTTTTCCTGAATTTTGCTTTAAAGTGGTACTCCACTGCTAGACAAGTTATCCCTTATCCTACTAGCTATCACGCCCCTCCCATAGAAAGGAATGGAGGGGGTGTGGAATGATGCCATGATCATGAACATGTATAGGGGAGGAGTACCCCTTTAAGGAGTACTCCAGGAAAGAGATTTTTATTGTATAACTGTACAGATGTTAAAAAGAAAAATACTTGAGGGTTGAGCAAGGACGTCAAGTATTCAAATTTAGTTTTTTGTATCATTTGCCTAAGACATGAGAACAATAATACAAAAATTGCTTCTTTAATATTTGCATATTAAAGTGAAATTACGGTTTAAAGACCTTTGTCCCTTTTTGGCTTTAGTCTATATGCACTGGAACATATCAGGGATATTAGTTTAAGGTAGGAAAGCAGTGGTATATTATTGTGGAAAACACCTTTGGGATAAATATCACAGCACTGTATACAATGGTTTTCCTTACAATTGTTTCAAATGAAAATAAATGAAATAAACTTTGTTTAAATTGTATATTGTCTATTAAGACTCTGAATATGTTGTTTGTCTATATAAGAAACCCTTGTAAAGTACTTTTTTTCTGCAGTATTTGTTATTTGTATAAGTGGGTTGTTAACTTTGACATACATACAGTGGTCCCTCAACATGCGATGGTAATTCGTTCCAAACGACCCATCGTTTGTCGAATCCATCGTATGTTGAGGGATTCGTGCAATGTAAAGTATAGGAAGCTATACTTACCTGTCCCCGCCGCTCCGGACCACGTCCTCACCGCTCCCGATGCTGTCCCAGGGGCTCCCAATGCTGTCCTGCTGCTCCGGCATCGTCTTCGGCATCCTACGGCTTTTTCTGCATCTTCTCCGGTGTTGGGCCTCGCTTTATGATGATGTTATTACGTTGCAGCGCCGGGACGGCGTGCGCAGCGACGTAATAACGACGCCGGAAAGCGAGGCCCGGACCTCGGAGAAGATGCAGAAAACGCCGGAGGATCGCGAACTGGACCCGGAGCAGCGGGGATAGGTAAGTGAACCTGTCCGGGATGCTTAAACTGCTATCCGACAGCAGCTTAAGCATTTTGCGCTGTCGGATAGCAGTTAATGCGATGGCCCCGACATATAAAAGCATCGTATGTCGATGCTGACATCGACATGCGATAGCCTCTGAGAGGCCATCGTATGTCGATTTGATCATATGTCAGGGCCATCGCATGTCTGGGGGTTACTGTATATTTAAACAACAATAATAAAATAATAATAAAAAAATCTTAAATCCTTATACAGCAACAACAGCAAATTACTAATGGGAAAGTAAGAAATCTGTTAAATGCCATGAAAAAAGGAAAGTCCCTGTAATGTAAAGTGCTTACAATTTAGATGGTGTGGGAGGAGTGGTGCAATAGGTACGTGGTGCTGATTTTGTCCAAGGTAAAAGCCATTTGTGAACATTTGCAAAACAAAATAGACATAGTGGGTCCATACGATTACAACAATAACCAATTTATATATGGTTTTGTTTTTGTTTTTTATACTATTTAAATTTTTTTGTATAAATATTTGTATGCTTAAAGTCGTCCTCTTCTGACCCCTTTTTCCGTATACAAAGCTAAATGAGAGCTCATTTTTCGCACCGTAATCTGTAGTTTTAATCAGTAATATTTTTGTTTTGATGGGGCTTTTTTTTATCACTTTTTATTAATTTTGTTTCTGATATCATCCCCACAGGGGACTATAACCTGCTATCTTGACACTGGCATACACAACAAAACTGTGCCAAAGCACAGTTTTGATTAGTGTTATCTGCGTTCCACTACTACAAGCTGCAGATGCTGCCTGCAGTATTGAAGTGCTATCGGATAGAACAGAGGCAGGTGGAAACTCTCTGTCATTTCTCTTAGCTGATCAAGACCCTGTGATTTTGCCGTGATGGTCCCGAAAAGTGTTCCTAAACTTCCGGCAGGTAATTTTTGTCACTTTTAGATGCTGCAGTCAACTTTGGCCATGGTGTCTAAAGGCTATATGCTGGACATTACCCAGTTCAATGTACTCCAGGTCCATTTTCAAGCATATACTGATATTTTTCAGAACTCAAGTGTGGCCTCCTGCACTTTGCAGTCACACACAAAAAAAAAACTGCAGATGCTCAAAAGTGGACAGAACAGGACCTGTCACGGGTATGCTGTGATATGTTAGCATACCATTCTGCCTGTATGGCAAAGTATAACCCAAATGTGAGCTACAATTCACATGTCAATGTAGCCATAGTGTCATAGCACTGTCAGTGGTGAAGTAGGGGAAAATGTTCGTGAAGATAGTAGAAACTAATGAAGTTTAATCTAATAGAGATTAAAGGGCACTACGCCACTAGACATCTTATCCCCTATCCAAAGATGACGGGGGTGCTGCAGGAGAGATCGCGGGGGTTCCCAGCGGTGGGACCCCCACAATCAGACATCTCATATATTTTTTTCAAATAAAAGAGTATATATATATATATATATATATATATATATATATATATATCTTTTGTTACATGGCTCTTTCAAAAATTGACTGCCCCCACCCAATATGAAGATCAGTTAATTAAGAATTTTCTTATTTAATTGTGGTTTTGAGAGGAAATTGTACAAAAACATAGTTACATAGTTAGTACGGTCGAAAAAAGACATACGTCCATCAAGTTCAACCAGGGAATTGAAGGGTAGGGGTGTGGTGGGATATTGGGGGAAGGGATGGGATTTTATATTTCTGCATAAGCATTAATGCTATTTTGTTCCCGGAATATATCTAACCCTGTTTTAAATTTATTAATCGTTCCTGCTGTGACTAGTTCCTGAGGTAGACTGTTCCATAAATTCACAGTTCTTATGGTAAAGAAGGCGTGTCTCCCTTTGAGACTAAACCCTTTCTTCTCCAAACGGAAGGAGTGCCCCCTTGTCCTTTTGAGGGGGCTTAACCTGGAACAGTTTTTCTCCATATGTTTTGTATGGGCCATTAATATATTTATATACGTTTATCATATCCCCCCTGAAATGTCTCTTCTCAAGACTAAACAATTGTAACTCCTTTTATCGCTCCTCATAGCTAAGATGTTTCCATGCCCCATATTAGTTTAGTCGCGTGTCTCTGCACCCTTTCCAGCAACACAGTGTCCGTTTTATGGACTGGTGACCAAAACTGAACAGCATATTCCAGGTGAGGCCGTACCAATGCTTTATAAAGGGGGAGTGTTATGTCCTGGTCCCTCCATGCCTCTTTTTATACATGACAATATCCTGCCGGCCTTGGAAGCAGCAGCCTGACATTGCATGCTATTCTGTAGTCTGTGATCTACAAGTACACCCAGATCCTTCTCTACCAGTGACTCTGCCAGTTTAATTGCCCCTAAGACATACGACGCATGCAGGTTATTAGTACCCAGATGCATAACTTTACATTTATCCACACTGAACCTCATTTGCCAAGTGGATGCCCAGACACCTAGTCTATCGAAGTCATCTTGTAACTTATGCACATCCTCTATAGACTGTACCGTGCTACAAAGCTTGGTGTCATCTGCAAAGATAGAAACAGAGCTGTTAATGCCATCCTCCATATCATTGATAAATAAATTAAACAACAGCTGTCCCAGTACTGAACCTTGGGGCACACCACTAATAACCGGGGACCAATCAGAGTACGAATCATTGACCACCACTCTCTGGGTACGATCCATGAGCCAGTGTTCAATCCAGTTACAAACTAAAGTTTCCAAACCCAAAGACCTTAACTTACCTGTCAGACGTCTATGAGGGACAGTATCAAATGCTTTAGCAAAATCCAGAAACACTATATCCACAGCCATTCTTCTGTCAAGGCTTCTACTCACCTCTTCATAAAAGCAAATTAGATTGGTTTGACAACTTCTATCCTTAGTAAACCCATGCTGGCTATCACTTATAATACAATTATCCCCTATGTATTCCTGTATGTAATCCCGTATAAGTCCTTCAAACAATTTACCCACAATGCACGTTAAACTTACCGGTCTATAATTTCCTGGGGAAGACCTAGAGCCCTTTTTGAAGATTGGCACCACATTCGCCTTGCGCCAGTCCCTTGGAACAATACCAGACACCTGTGAATCTCAAAATATCATGAACAGGGGTACAGATATTACTGAACTTACCTCTCTAAGAACTCTTGGGTGCAATCCATCTGGCCCTGGAGATTTGCTTACATTTATATTACTTAACTTACCTTGTACCATCTCTACATTAAGCCAGTTCAGTACATTACATGATGTGTTACCAGCACTGACCTGTCCAATGTCAGCTCCTTCTTCTTCCCTTGTATATACAGAACTAAAGAACCCATTCAGTAGCTCTGCTTTCTCTTTATCACCTGTGACAACCTCCCCATTATTATTATTAAGGGGTCCTACATGCTCGGTCCTTGGTTTTTTTGCATTTATATATCTAAAAAAATATTTAGGATTAGTTTTGCTTTCTTTGGCCACCTGTCTCTCATTTAGAATTTTTGCTGTTTTTATTACATTTTTACATATTTTATTAAGCCCTTTGTACTGTTTAAATGTTATAGCTGACCCATTAGACTATTTTTTTATGTTTAATGCTCTTTTAACATCATTTGTCAGCCATGTAGGATTTAGTTTTAATCGTTTATATTTGTTCCCCTTTGGTATATATTTAGCTGTATAGTTATTTAGAGTTGATTTAAAAATTTCCCATTTACCTTCTGTATCAGTGTTTGAGAACACCTCCCCCCAGTCTATGTCCTGTAGTGCAGCTCTCAGCCCAGAGAAATTTGCCTTTTTAAAGTTATATGTTTTTGCCCTCCCAGTCTGTCTTTGTTTTCTACATTTTAAATCAAAAGTAACTATATTGTGGTCGCTATTACAAAGGTTTTCCCGCACAGTTACATTACCAACCAGCACTGTGTTGTTGGAAATGATCAGATCCAACAAGGCATCACTTCTTGTTGGGTCCTCCACAAACTGGCCCATAAAATTATCTTGCAATAAATTTAGGAATTGTCGCCCCTTTGAAGTTTTAGCCAACCCCCGACCCCAATCT
Organism: Hyla sarda; assembly: GCF_029499605.1. Taxonomy (NCBI): domain Eukaryota; kingdom Metazoa; phylum Chordata; class Amphibia; order Anura; family Hylidae; genus Hyla; species Hyla sarda. The sequence goes on along the minus strand of NC_079192.1, from coordinate 344,741,840 downwards.
GTCTGGATAGTTAAAATCACCCATTATTACCACTGTACCTGCCCGGACGGCCCTCTCTATTTGTTTATGCAGCTGACCTTCTATCTCTTCAGTGATATTAGGGGGTCTGTAGATTACCCCAAATATTATTTTTTCAGTATTTCCCTCCTTTTGTAATTCTACCCACAGTGATTCCACATCCTCAGAATCATCACACACTATGGCATCGTTCACACTGACTTTCATACCACTTCTTACATACAGACAGACTCCACCACCTTTTCTGTTCATTCTATCCTTGCGAAACAATGTAAACCCCTGCAGATTAACAGCCCAGTCATGTGAGGAGTCCAGCCATGTCTCAGTGACCCCAACTATATAAATATGTTCCTCCAGTATCAAGGCCTCAAGCTCCCCAATTTTATTTGCTAAGCTTCTGGCATTTGTGAACATACACTTTACATTTCCATCCTTTATGTTATTGGGGTTAATGGGATTCAAGGGTTTAAGTTTTATTTTCCTATGAAGCCTAATCCTATTAACTATTCTAACCCCTCCCTCCGCTCCACCCCCAGGTACATTAATAATTCCCACCTCTCTATCTACGCTATCTTCCCCCTCTTTGCTGTAGGTTCCCTCCCCCCAAGTCCCTAGTTTAACAAAGCAGTGGTAAACAAAGATGGCCCCCAACCACGAGCAAGGGAAACTCAGGCTGCACGCACAAGCAAAGGTAATAGGACCCAAATGCATTTGCAAACACCCCAAAACACTGATTTGTTTTGTACAACTATTTTTACCAAGTTTCAAACATTCCAGTAGATGGAACCAGTACAGTTTATTTAATAAGAAATATTAGGACATTTTAAAAAATATTGACCCCCTGAGGACTCTTTTTCATTTTTGACCTTTGGTTTTTGGAACCTTCTAAGAGCAATAAAACCTTTAATTTTCAACCTTCAGACCCATATGAGGGCTTTTTTTTTACACCACCAATTGTACTTTAACTTTTTATTTCACTGTAGCTTGGATGGTAAAATGACTTATGCAATTGTAAACATTTGTGGAGCAAAATTAAAAAAAAACACAATATTTTGCAACCTTTTAGGGCCTCAGTTTCTATGAAGTGCACTTTATACCGTATTTATCGGCATATAACACGCACTGGCGTATAACACCCCCCCCCCCCCCCCCATTTTAACAGGGAAATTTAAGTAAAAAAAATTAAATGTAAAATAAATGACTTGGACTAAATGCCACATCATCCCCCCAACTTCATTTTCTTCTGCACCTCAGTTTGGTCCTGACCCCTCCAGTACCACATGATTCCTTCCCTTTTATCAGTCCCTGTGCCACATTTACCCCTCTCATCGCCACCCCCCATGTTTCATCATCTCCCCCTGTCATAGACCACCATTTGCCATACAGACATTAAGCATTTAGTGCCTCCCCCACCATCATTTCCCCCTGTCTCATTATGTCCCCCATCATTCCCCCCCTCATCATCCCCCACCCTGTCTCATCATCCCCCCACCCTGTCTCATCATGTCCCTCATCATTCCCCTCTCATCATCCCCCCACCCTGTCTCATCACCCCCCCACCCTGTCTCATCATGTCCCTCATCATTCCCCCCTCATCATCCCTCACCCTGTCTCATCACCCCCCACCCTGTCTCATCATGTCCCCCCTCATCATCCCCCCCACCCTGTCTCATCATGTTCCCCATCATTCCCCCCTCATCATCCCCCCCACCCTGTCTCATCATGTCCCCCATCATTCCCCCCTCATCATCCCCCCACCCTGTCTCATCATGTCCCCTATCATTCCCCCTCATCATCCCCCACCCTGTCTCATCATGCCCCCCATCATTCCCCCCTCATCATCCCCCCACCCTGTCTCATCATCCCCCTACCCTGTCTCATCATGTCCCCCCATCATTCCCCCCTCATCATCCCCCCCCCCTGTCTCATCATGTCCACCATCATTCCCCCTCATCATCCCCCACCCTGTCTCATCATGCCCCTCATCATACCCCCACCCTGTCTCATCATCCCCCACCCTGTCTCATCATGCCCCTCATCATCCCCCCACCCTGTCTCATCATCCCCCACCCTGTCTCATCATGCCCCTCATCATCCCCCCACCGTCTCATCATCCCCCTACCCTGTCTCATCATGTCCCCCCATCATCCCCACCTCATCATCCCCCCACCCTGTCTCATCATGCCCCCCATCATTCCCCCCTCATCCCCCCACCCTGTCTCATCATCCCCCTACCCTGTCTCATCATCCCCCTACCCTGTCTCATCATGTCCCCCCATCATTCCCCCCTCATCATCCCCCCCCTGTCTCATCATGTCCACCATCATCCCCCACCCTGTCTCATCATGCCCCTCATCATCCCCCCACCGTCTCATCATCCCCCTACCCTGTCTCATCATGTCCCCCCATCATCCCCCCCTCATCATCCCCCCCACCCTGTCTCATCATCCCCCACCCTGTCTCATCATGCCCCTCATCATCCCCCCACCGTCTCATCATCCCCCTACCCTGTCTCATCATGTCCTCCCATCATCCCCCCCTCATCATCCCCCCCACCCTGTCTCATCATGTCCCTCATCATTCCCCCCTCATCATTTCCCCCTGTCTCATCCCCCCATCACCCCCCCCCTCATCATTTCCCCCTGTCTCATCCCCCCATCATTATCCCCCCCTCATCATTTCCCCCCCCCCCTCATCATTTCCCCCTGTCTCATCATCCCCCCATCATGTTCCTCCTATGGCATCCAGTGGTCTTCAACCTGCGGACCTCCAGATGTTGCAAAACTACAACTCCCAGCATGCCCGGACATCCAACTGCTGTCCGGGCATGCTGGGAGTTGTAGTTTTGCAACATCTGGAGGTCCGCAGGTTGAAGACCACTCTTCCCCTTTCCTTACTTGTCTGCGCTTCGGCTGTCTTGCGGGGTCAGTGAAGCAGATGAGTTACGTCCTCTCCTGGCTTCTCTGTGCGGCATGTCACTTTTCGGCGGCGACTACAGGAAATGAAAAGTGACGTGAGTGATGCCGGCAGAGGACGTAACTCATCTGCTTCACTGACCCCGCAAGACCCTCCGCCTGACCTGACCTGCCGAAGCGCAGACAGGTAAGGAAAATAAACAAAACTATAAAAAGCAGGAAAGGGGGAATGATGAGGGAGGGGGGAAGGAGGAGGAATGAAAAGTAAAACTCACTTGTCTCCCGCACTATACACAGGTACTGGTGGATTGTGCGGGAGACGCTGATTAAAAGGCCGGGCAGATCCGGACAAGGTAGGGCTCATTTTAATCAGCGTCTCCCGTACTATCCACCAGTATCTGTGTATAGTGCGGGAGAAAACAAGTGACAGAGCGCGGAGGAGACGCCGCTGGTCACTGATTTAAAGTGGCCGCGGCCGTGCTGTTAATACTTAACAAGCAGACGCTGCTGCGGCCGCTTTAAATCAGTGACCAGAAGATTTATTGGCGTATAACACGCAGGCAGTCTTTTTGCCTTAAATTTAAGTTTTAAAAGTGCGTGTTATACGCCGATAAATACGGCATGTGCAATTTATGTGTTTTGTCTTATTTTACTACTTAAAAAAAAATTATAACTGTAACCCCTGTAACTCTTTTATTTTTCCATGTACAGATATATATGAGGGCTAATTTTTTCACCATGATCTGTAGCTATAAGTACCTATATTTTAATTGCATACACTAAACAATGCATTGCTATAGCACAGTGTTATCGGTGCTCCATTAGTTCATGCTGCTGAGGCTTCCTGCACTATTGTAGCACTGATTGGATGAGCTGGAGGAAGCTAAGAGACCACCGCTCGTTCTCTCAGATGATCGGGGCCCTTTGATTTTCTTGTTATTGTAACTTTTTTTTGTACAAAAATTTGTGTGCTTAAATTTTCCTCTTCCGACCCCTTCAGGACACAGTTTATTTTGAGGCCTTGTTTTTTGTTTGACCAGTTGCACTTTGTAATAACATCACTCATTTTACCCAAAAATGTATGGAAAACCCCCAAAATTATTTTTTGTGTAAGGAAATTTAAACAAAAATAATAATTTTGCAAATTCGTTCTCACGCAACAAATTACATGTTTTCTATATTCTCTGGGTCAATAAGATTGAAATGATACCCATGGTTACATACATTTCTATTATTGTACTGCTTTTAAAAAATCTGAAACTTTTTTTTTTTTTTTTTTTACAAACTCAGTTTGTTTAAAATTGCCCTATTTTGACCACCTCTAACTTTTTTGTTTTACCATATTCAGGGATGTGTGAGGACTAATTTTTTGTGCCATGATCTGTAGTTTGTTGTAGTGCCACAATTGCGCATATTTGACTTTTTTATTGCTTTTTATTACATTTTTTGCAGTTTGATGTGACAAAAAAGCTGGAAGTTTAGACTTTTTGTTTTTTACGTTTACGCCGTTCGCCGTAGGGGATCATTTATAGTTTTTTTTTATGCTTTTGTGTATTAATATGGGGGAAAGGGGTGATTTAAAACTTTATTGGGGGAGGGGCTTTTTCAATTCCTTTTTTCCACTTCTTTTTTCACTTTTTTTTTAAAACTTTTTTTTAAATTTTTTTACACTTTTATAGTCCCCATAGGGCACAATCATTAGATTGCTAATACTGTTCAGTGCTATGCATAGGGTATAACACTGATCAGTATTGTCAGCTATCTTCTGCTCTGGTCTGCTGGAAGGCTGATCAGTGCAGAAGACACCGGGAGACGGACGGAGGCAGGTGAGGGAACCACTGTCCGCCATCTTGACTGATCCGATTCCCACCTTTTTTTTGTTTTGACCTTCATCCGGTCATTCCTGCTGCTACCCTCGTGTCCGTCTATAAATCCTTCTGTGTTATTGTATTGTACATTGGACCTGACTAAGAAGAGATTAACCCCTTTGAAATGCATTGTCCAGAACATATTGGAATAAACAGCTTTTGTTATGTTATCTTGTGGTCCGTGTTGTGTTCACCTCCCAAGAGCTGGTGTGCGCCAGCAACAAACCTGTCTTTTCCAGAATTCCTCAAGATTTTTCTTGCGCTGGCCGCTCTTCTGGATACTGGTTTGGGTCGCAGGCCGCCACCGCAAACTATTGTTCTGATTACATGTGAGTATAGGTGTTGTGCCTAGAACCCAAAAACGTAAAGTAGGCAGCCTACTAACAACTGTAAAAATATTCTATGTGTAAAGGTTTATTGTACTAGGGAGCGCCCTATCTGTTCTCTTTTTCTATATACCAGGTTTGAGGTACATAGAACTGATTTATTCAACCAGTAGTCAACACGAGAAAGTGCATTGTCCCCTTTAGAAGGAAATGCAAGAATGTCTGAACAGGGGCCAAAGGGCCACAAAATTAAATGTGTCATGAAGAGGACAGGTGATGATGGCAAGAGACACTAACCTGCCACTACAAAACTTGCCTCACCTTTACTGTCTAAGTTACTGAATTTTTATTTGGTGGATTCATTTGTTTTTACAAAATTTCAGATAGATCTGTTTTAGTTGGTTTGCAAATTGGGTTTGTGTATGCACTTTACCTATTATCTCCTGTGGCAAACTACCTGCAAATTTTGGCCCTTTAGGATTCAGTGTTTCCACAAACCTAAATGATAAGGTCATTTTGGAAGCTGAAATGTTGATGAGTTTGACATGTGAAAGTGAAAGTTATTAATATTAACACTATTAATAAGCATGTGTGGATGGAAATAGGTCAAACTTTAGTCATCCTATTCAACCAGAAGGGACAATAGACTTATTTTTCCAATTGGTAACTAAAGATGTTAAGTCCTTAGTGTACCCTAGTATGGCAAACAATTTGTTAGGTGCTGAAAATAGGGCCTTGAAATGCACCTGTACAATTAAAATGAAGCATCACAGTGTCAATCAGTGGGGTTCCCATCTAATGCATAGATGCTTTGGGTTCTTCAGAGGCACACTTTTAGAGGTTTTTTTTTTTAAACTTTTTTTTTTGTAAAAGTTCTGTGGTTTGGTCTTCTGAGTAGTCATTGTCCTGTAATGTATGTCCAAGAAGTGTTTGTAAAACTTAAGTCATAAGTGTGCACAGAAGCAGAAGGTGACTCCAATCCAGGCATAGAAACATTTCAGAGATCGAGAGAAATGGGAGGCCCCCATCACTAAATTTCAAGTATCATTGCAAAGGGTCTGAATAGTTACATAGTGACATTGTACTGCTGAAAAAAGACATATGTCCATCAAGTTCAAGCAGGAATTGAAGGGAAGTGTTGGATGAAGGGAAAGGTTGGATGAAGGGAAGGGATGTGATTTTATATTTCTGCATAAACAGTAATGATTTATTGTTCTAGGAATGTAGCTAACCCTTTTTTGAAGCTTTCATCTGTTACTTCTGTGACCAGCTCCTGAGGTAGACTGTTCTATAAATTCACAGTTCTTATGGTAAAGAAGGCGTGTTGACCATTGAGACTAAACCTATTTTTCTCCAGACGGATGGAGTGCCCCCTTGTCCTTTTTGGAGATTTAACCTAGAACAGTTATCCCCATTTTTATTGTATGGACAATTCATATCCTTATGTACGTTGCTCATATCGCCCTTTAAACGTCTCTTTAATTATATTTTTATAGTTCGGACATTTACGCACACGGCGATACCACATATGTTTTGTTTTTTTATTTACACAGTTTTATTTTTTTTATGGGAAAAGGGGGGTGATTCAAACTTTTATTAGGGAAGGGGTTAAATGACCTTTATTAACACTTTTTTTTTACTTTCTTTTTGCAGTGTTATAGGTCCCATAGGGACCTATAACACTGCACACACTGATCTCTCATGCTGATCACTGGCGTGTATTAACACGCCTGTGATCAGTGTTATCAGCGCTTGACTGCTCCTGCCTGGATCTCAGGCACGGAGCAGTCATTCGTCGATGGGACACCGAGGAGGCAGGTAAGGGCCCTACCGGTGTCCTGTAAGCTGTTCGGGATTTCACTGTGGCGGTCCCGAACAGCCCGACTGACTAGCCGGGATAGTTTCACTTTCACTTTAGAAGCGGCGGTCAGCTTTGACCACCGCTTCTAAAGGGTTAATACCGCACATTGCCGCGATCGGTGATGTGTGGTATTAGCTGCGGGTCCCGGCCGTTGATGAGCGCCGGGACCGACGCGATGTGATGCGTCCTGCGTCGTTAAGGGGTTAAAGGGGAACTCCGGTGAAAAACTTTTTTTTTTTTTTATCATCAACTGGTGCCAGAAAGTTAAACAGATTTGTAAATGACTTCTATTAAAAAAATCTTAATCCTGTACTTATTAGCTGCTGAATACTACAGTGGAAATTCTTTTCCGTTTGAAACACAGAGCTGACATCATGAGCACATTGCTCTCTGCTGACATATCTATCTATTTTAGGAACCATCCAGGGTAAAAAGAAATCCCAATAGCAAACATATGCTGTTCTGGACAGTTCATAAAATGGACAGAGATGTCAGCAGAGAGCACTGTGCTCAAGATGTCAGCAGACAGTTCTGTGTTTCAAAAAGAAAAGAATTTCCGCTGTAGTATTCAGCAGCTAATAAGTATAGGAAGGATTAAGATTTTTTAATAGAACTAATATACAAATCTGGCACCAGTTGATTTAAAAGAAAAAGAAAAAAGTTTTTCAACGGAGTACCCCTTTAACCCCTTAAGGACTCAGCCCATTTTGGCCTTAAGGAAGCAGAAAATTTTATTTTTACGTTTTCATTTTTTCCTCCTCGCCTTCAAAAAATCATAACTCTTTTATATTTTCATCCACAGACTAGTATGAGGGCTTGCTTTTTGCGCGACCAGTTGTCCGTTGTAATGCCATCACTCACTTTACCATAAAATGTATGGCGCAACCAAAAAAATACTATTTGTGTGGGGAAATTAAAAAGAAAACTGCAATTTTGCTAATTTTGGAAGGTTTCGTTTTCATGCCATACAATTTATGGTAAAATGACATGTGTTATTTATTCTTTGGGTCAATACGATTAAAATGATACCCATGATAACATACTTTTCTATTACTGTTGCGCTTAAAAAAAATCACAAACTTTTTAACCAAATTAGTATGTTTAAAGGGTACCTCTCATCAAATAAACTTTTGATATATTTTAGATTAATGAATGTTGAATAACTTTTCAATAGCATGTTAATGAAAAATATGCTTCTTTCTATTGTATTTTTCCCGATCAGTCCTGTCAGTAAGCATTTCTGACTCATGTTGGAGTCCTAAACACTCAGAGCTGCCAGCCTGCTTTGTTCACAGCCAAACAGGCTGTGAACAAAGCAGGCTGGCAGCTCTGAGTGTTCTCCTTTGTGAACAAAGCAGACTGGCAGCTCGTAGTGTTTAGGACTCCAGCATGAGTCTGAAATGCTTGCTGCCAGGACTGGTAGGGAGACCCCTAGTGGTCATTTCTTCGAAGTGGAAAATTAAATAGAAAGAAGCATATTTTTTTAATAACATGCAATTGTGAAGTTATTTTGCATACTGTAATCTATAATATATCAAAAGTTTTTTTGATGAGAGGTACCCTTTAAGATTCCCCTATTTTGAAGACCTATAACTTTTTCATTTTTCCGTATAAGCGGCGGTATGAGGGCTAATTTTTTGCACCGTGATCTTTACTTTTTATTGATACCATATTTGCTAATATAAAACTTTTAATACATTTTTTATTATTTTTTTAAAATAAAATGTTATAAAAAAGCAGCTATTTTAGACTTTTTTTTTTTACGTTCACGCCGTTCACCATACGGTATCATTAACATTTTATTTTAATAGTTCAGATATTTACGCACGCGGCGATACCAAATATGTATATAAAATATATTTTTAACACTTTTTGGGGGTGAAATAGGGAAAATGGTGCAATTTACGTTTTTATTGGGGGAGGGTTTTTTTCACATTTTCTTTACTTTTTTTACTTTTATTTTTACACTTTAATAGTCCCCATAGGGGACTATTTATAGCAATCACTCGATTGCTAATCCTGTTCAGTGCTATGTATAGGACATAGCACTGATCAGGGTTATCGGTCATCTTCTGCTCTGGTCTGCAGGAAGGCAGATCAGAGCAGAAGACTCCCGGAAGACAGCGGAGGCAGGTGAGGGGACCTCCGTCTGCCGTGCAGGATGATCGGATTGCCGCGGCAGCGCTGCGGGCGATCCGATCATCCAATTAAGTCACCGCGATCCTGCAGATGCCGTGATCGGTATTGATCACGGCATCTGAGGGGTTAATGGCGGACATCCGCGGGATCGCGGGTGTCCGCCATTACCGGCGGGTCCATGGCTGCGACCAACAGCCGGGACCTGCCTCGCATGATCCGGGCATCGCTCCGATGCCCGCGATTATGCTTAGGACGTAAATGCGCCTTAATTATCACCTCACCAGGATGCACATTTACGTCCTGCGTCGTTAAGGGGTTAAAGCAGTTCAGTACATTACCAGCACTTGCCCGGCCTGCATCATTTCCTCCCTCTTCCTTTGCATATACCGAACTAAAGAACCCATTCAGTAGCTCTGCCAGTGACTACCTCCCCATTATCATTATTAATGGGTCCTAAATGCTCTGTCCTTTTTTTTGCTATTTTTATGATACTTTTACAGATTTTATTAAGCTCCTTGTAGTTTTAAAAGCAAAAGCTGACCCATCAGATTTTAATTTTTTTGTTGTTTATTGCTCTTTTAACATCAGTTGTCAGCCATGTAGGATTAAGTTTTAATCTTTTATACCTGTTCCCCATAGAAATAAATTTAGCTGTATAGTTATTCAGTGTTGATTTAAAAAATTTCCCATGTATCATCTGTATCAGTATTTGACAACAGTTTAGTCCCAGTCTATGTCCGTAAGTGCAGGAAATTTGCCATTTTAGAATTTTATGTTCATGCCCTCACAAAACAAACTATATTGTGGTCGCTTTTACCAAGTTTACATACACAGTTACGTTCCCAACCAGCTCTGCATTGTTAGAAAAGACCAGATCCAACAGAGCATAACTTCTTGGTGGGTCCTCCACAAACTGGGCCATAAAAATATCCTGCAATAAATGTAGGAATTGTCTCGCCTTTTTAATTCTAGCCAAACCCTGATCAATCAATATCTGGATAGCTAAAATCTCCAATTATTACCATAGTACCCGACCGGGCAGCCCTCTCTATGGTTCTTTGTAACCGGTGGGGCTAAAAACTTCCCCTGTAAGGCCCTACTCTCGCATTATTAACTCCCTTCTTGGCAAGTGTCATTCGCCCTAAAAAGGGCGGCCCCACACAGGAACCTCTCCCTAATTCCACTTGCATGGTTTTTAGTTGGAAATAGGGAGAAGTTCCTGTGTGGGGCCGCCCTTTATTTGTCGATTAACACTTGCCAAGAAGGGAATTAATAATTCGAGAGTAGGGCCTTACAGAGGAAGTTTTTACTCCCACTGGTTACAATGGACCATACGCTGTTCCCTTCCACCTTTTAGAGGTCTTTGCATCACATCAATACTTGGTGGTGTAGGTGGCACATGGTGTTCTTTGCACACCTTTCCTTATGTTTGATTTAAAAAAAAAATTTGGGTACACGTATTTTATCCTAAGAAAAGTTACGTTTTAGCTAATGCATATCCTCAATATTTACTTGTGGTCTGATGCGGAGGAATGTCTGTAACTGGGGATCAGCACCTTAAATATGTTTTGCACTATCCATATTTGTGAAGTGTTGGTGTTGCACTATGGTCAATCTACTCTGATGCATCAGGCATTGGTGGGTGGAAATCCTGGCTGATCCATGCTTGATTCATCTTCACAAAGGTCAGGCTCTCCACATTTTTCATGGACAGACAAGTTCTCTATGGCCCCCCACTAAACACCCACTCTGATGGCACACTACTGGCCAGGCAGGACAGCTTTTCCAGGGTAAACTCTGCTAGTTGCAGCCACAAATAAAGTTTGGCTGCCCAGAAGTCCAGTGGCTCTTCAAGGTGTGTTGGCATGGTCATGTCAAGGTATGCCACCACCTGCTGGTTCAGGTCCTGCTCCCGGTCTACCTGCTGCTGATGAGTTGCTTCACTATGTGTGTGAAGAAAGCTACTCAGCTACTCAGCAACTGATTTAAAAAAAAATTTGGGTACACGTATTTTATCCTAAGAAAAGTTACGTTTTAGCTAATGCATATCCTCAATATTTACTTGTGGTCTGATGCGGAGGAATGTCTGTAACTGGGGATCAGCACCTTAAATATGTTTTGCACTATCCATATTTGTGAAGTGTTGGTGTTGCACTATGGTCAATCTACTCTGATGCATCAGGCATTGGTGGGTGGAAATCCTGGCTGATCCATGCTTGATTCATCTTCACAAAGGTCAGTCTCTCCACATTTTTCGTGGACAGACAAGTTCTCTATGGCCCCCCACTAAACACCCACTCTGATGGCACACTACTGGCTGGGCAGGACAGCTTTTCCAGGGTAAACTCTGCTAGTTGCAGCCACAAATAAAGTTTGGCTGCCCAGAAGTCCAGTGGCTCTTCAAGGTGTGTTGGCATGGTCATGTCAAGGTATGCCACCACCTGCTGGTTCAGGTCCTGCTCCCGGTCTACCTGCTGCTGATGAGTTGCTTCACTATGTGTGTGAAGAAGCTACTCAGCAACTGTAGACTCAGGCTGCTGCTGATGGAGCTGGTCTGCTCCTGCCACCCCACCCCTCCCCAGCAGCCATGGCAGTGGAAGGTGAGCTCAGAGGGCCCCCCGAGTCAGTTCTGCGAGAGGATGGACGATGGCGCCGATAGGCATCAGCCAACTGACTACGTAAGATGTCTCTGTAGTAGGTCAGTTTGTCCTCCCTCTCAGTTTGTATAGTCTGTCCAACATATGGAGGCTGGAATTCTAAAACGTGGAAGCGTCGCAAATCAGACTATGTTGGGGGATACCGTTCTGATGCTGCAGCTCAAGGAGGGTGTGCTTTGTGGTGTACGAGTGGCTAAAGTGCTTGCAAAGTTTCCTTCCCATTGTTAGGATGTCTTGCAGATGGGGGCAACACTGTAATAACTGCTCGACAACCAGATTGAACACATGGTGAATGTCTCAGGTTTCCTTGTCGCAGCGCAGACAAGATGTTCTTCCTGTTGTCGGTCACCATGGTTCCCATTTCCAGTTTTCGTGGAGTAAGCCATGATTCAATTACTTAATGAATGAATGAGAGCAGTTCCTCCCCTGTGTGACTCCGTTCGCCAAGGCAAACCATGTGAAGGACAGCGTGACACTGCCGTGCCCTGCACACATGGTATACTGGAGGGGCACTGAGACTTGTCCGTGCAATGGAGGATGAGGTGGCGGGGTCGCACACTGTCACAGGACCAACGGCCTGAGAGCATGGAGGCGGAAGTGGCGTGACCTTTCCAAGTTGCTGTTGTGGCTGTGCAGGTACCACATTCAACCAGTGGGCTGTAAAGGACATGTATTGTCCCTGACCGTACTTACAGCTCCACCCTTTGGCGCTGCCCTGCACTTTGGTACACACCGATAGGTTCAAGGACTGGCCCACCTTCTCTTCCACAAAATTGTGCAGGGCTGGTACTGCCTTCTTCGCAAAGAAAGTCCACCACTTGAAAAGGGAGGGACTGCAGCACCACCAACTTGGACAGGAGCACATTCAGCTTCTGCGCCATTGGATGAGTGGGCGTATATTGTTGTCTCTTGGACATGGCTTTGCCGATGGATTGCTGGCGAAATGACTTGAAGTAGGAGGAGCAGGAGCATCTGAGTGACAGCTCCCTTCAGCTGAGGTGATGGAGCCTTGGCTGGCTGAAACAGGGAGCGGCATGCCACTGAGTGATGCAGCAGGCTGGACCACCACATTGGAGCCACGGTTCCTGGAGGCCGATTTATGGTGACACTGCATATGCTGGCGCAGGGCCGTGGTGCCTACATTGGGACCCTGGCCATGCTTCACCTTCTGCCGACACATCTTGCATGTGGCCAGGTTAACATCCTCCTGATGCTTGATTAAAAACTGCCACACCGCCGAGTAGATTATTTTCCCACCAACACTCCGCACTGATTGACTGCTTCTGCACCTGGCTCCCAAGTGCGATCTGCTTAATCATCATTGAGTTGTGTCTGCACGTCACTGATGTCCTCCCTAGGTTACTCAACAGTGTCTGCTTCAGGAGCCTGAACGCTCGCAATACCACCTCCAACGCCACTCTCCACAACACTACTTGCTCGCCTAGCGGAAGAAGCGGCTGATGTCTCCTCCACTTCTTGGCTGGGCAGTAGCTACTGACTGTCCTCTAGTAGATCGTCCTCACTAAATAGTGGAGCTGAACCCACAGCATAAGATACTTCTGTGGGGGAGGGAACAGCATAGGACAGAGGCAATGGGAGGACAGGGACTGCTCCCGGGCCATGCCAACTGAGGGTTGTGTCTGAGGATCCCATCGACTGTTGACTGGGGTTGTCAGATGTCACTTGTGATGAAGTGGATGACCATGTTAACCAATCGATGATGGCAGATGGGTTGCTGGTCCAAACACGACTGCTAGCTGATGCCGGGAGCTCAGACTCCTGCTGCGACACACCGCTAGTCTGCTGCAACCTCTGCCTGATGAATTTAGGCCTCTACTACTCCTCTGTGCACGTCCTGGCACTTCTCTGCCTGACATACTTAGTGCGTATATGGAGCGTATATAAAACGCTCTACTACATTTAAAACAGTATTTGTCTACAACACCAGCAGGTGTGTACTTTTGGCTGGCTTTTCACAGTATCTAGGCCCTTAGGACTTTAGCAGGAACAAAATGGTACAACACTTAGATGTACGCACAGGTTACACTTAATAGAGGACAATAAGCTTTTAGTGCTCTGCTCACCCTAACTGGCTGGATACTATGAACTTTTCAGTTGTTGTACACACCAGTGCTGCACACACAGTCGCGGTGTACTACTCCCAAAATTGCACTTTCTCTCTCTCTGTCTCACTCCCTTCCCTATCAGTGCTTCTAGGCTTGATTTGGGCTTGAGGTGAATCGCTGCTGTAAAAATGCTTTTCTGTGCTGCACACACTGCTGTCTGTCCCCCTCTCTGTAATAGCATGCTGATATGACTGGCCACAAGATGTCTGCCGATTTATATAGGGCTGTGACATCACAGAGGTGGCTGGCTGCTGATAGGCTGCATGGGATTCAGGGTCATCCTGCTGACCCTTATTCTCGCCTTGCCAGGATTCCTTGCCCCATGTCCTCACATGTGGATCCGCCATTTTAGAGGCCTGGCCCCTGGAGCCTGGACTGCACTAAATGGAGTTTAATGAAGCGATTCATGCAATCGAATTTCTGCTATATTCGCATTCATTACGAATCAAATTTTTCGCTCATCACTAAATACAACCTTAGAGGTCCTTTCCTTCAGCTTGGCACCTAGTTCTGTACAATTATTCTTTAGGGATACTAGGGATACTATGCCTATGGAAAAAAAATTTCCCTTTTAATTAATTTTAAAAAAATCGAAATGTCTGTTGCCATTTTAGTGTTATAAGTACAGAATGGTTTGGAAAGCACAAGCAACATAACAAATTTTGAAAAAGCAAGTGGGTCTGAAAACTTTCTGGATACACTGTATGTCCTCCAAGTAATCCTTATATTTATAACTTCTTATAGTGATCTAATACCCTGCTGGTATTATATCACTGTAATCTGCATACACGGCATTTTTGGGGAATCACGCCATCCCTATTTATTGCAGACCAAGGTATTAAATGTAGAATAAGGTAGATATATAGATCAGAGAGAAAATGCAAAAACAATATAACTACTAAACAGTGGGGCAAAAAAGTATTTAGTCAGCTACGAATTGTTCAAGTTCTCCCATTTAAAAAGATGAGAGAGGCCTGTAATTTTCATCATAGGTATACCTCAACTATGAGAGACATAATGAGAAAAAAAATCCATAAAATCACATTGTCTGATTTTTAAATAATTAATTTGCAAATTATGGTGGAAAATACGTATTTGGTTGATCTCAATTACAATGACAGAGGTCAAACATTTCCTGTAAGTCTTCACAAGGTTTTCAGACACTGTTGCTGGTATTATGGCCCATTCCTCCATGCAGATCTCCTTTACAGCAGTGATGTTTAGGGCTGTCCCTGGGCAACACAGACTTTCAACTCCCTCCAAAGGTTTTCTATTGGGTTTAGATGTGGAGACTTCCTTGGCCACTCCAGGACCTTGAAATGCTTCTTATGATGCCACTCCTTCATTGCCCGGGCGGTGTTTTTGGGATCATTGTCATGCTGAAAAACCCAGCCACGTTTAATCTTCAATGCCCTTGCCCCATTCCTTCTTTCGTTTACACGCATCAGTCGTCCTGGTCCCTTAGCATAAAAACAGCCCCAAAGCATGATGTTTCCACCCCATGCTTCACAGTAGGTAGGGTGTTCTTTGGATGCAACTCCGCATTCTATCTCCTTCAAACACGGTGAGTGGAGTTTTTATCAAAATTTTCTACTTTGGTTTCATCTGACTATGTGACATTCTCCCAATACTCTTCTGGATCATCCAAATGCTCTCTACCAAACTTCAGATGGGCTCGGACATGTACTGGCTTAAGCAGGGGGACATGTCTGGCACTGCATGATTTGAGTCCCTGGCGGCATATTGTGTTACTGATGGTAGCCTTTGTTACTTTGGTCCCAGCTCTCTTCAGGTCATTCACTAGATCCGAAGAAGTTTGAATCTGTGTAGCTCACTCAGCTCTTAAGAGATATACCTGAGGTGAACTGGTGTTACCGTCAGCCAGAGGTCTGACACGTATTATATAGTAAAGTTGATAAAACAACTGTAAACCAGTCCTCAAGGTATATTTAAAGATATAATAGAAGACAAAGTGTAATAGAAAAGAGATAAAATAGGGATGATCCTGATATAAAAATCAATTTAATATTTATTAAAATAATCACAAAATTGTTGATTTATCACTGATATTCGCTGTCCCTGCAGGGCCCTAGCATGGGACATAGAAGTCAGCAAAAATAAATATCATAAAATTTATATCATACAAATTAAATTAAAAATAAAATAGAATCTTGCATCTAAGTGAATAATGAGCCATCAAGTAACAGAAAGGGAGTTATGTATTTTTCAATTGCTGGAAAGTTTAGTTCCAATAGCAAGGTAGTGACCAAATGCAAAGTTCAAAATGTAGCAATCTTTGTATATGGTGAAATGAGAGTCATTGGTGGTACAGTGTTGCAAAATAATTCTAATAGCTAGGTAGTGACAAAGTTCAGCAAAGTTCAAATGTACAAATCTTAGTATCTGATGAAATGGCAGTCATTGGTGGTACAATGTTGCAAACTGTAGCAAATTATTACTTCAAATCACTTGATGTAATAGATGGATACGAGGTCTGATGCACAGCACCACTCACCGCTCCTGACGCCGTCTATGGTAACTGGCTGTACGGGCTGGTGTGGAGATGTCAGTCTCCAGCGATGCCCGGTGTCTCTGCTAGCCATGCGGATCTCCTTCTCCTTTGGTCCTCGGCTGGCACGGGTGGCACCGGCCTTTTAGGTATGCCGTGGATCGTGGGTTGGTCCAGGGAGACAGCGGTGATGGCAAAAAGAAGCAATGTAATATCAGCAATGGCGATGTAGTGGCAGCGGTGAGAATAGGTGCGGCGTGCCTCGAGTTAACTGAGCGCTGTGCGCACGTAATGCAGCGGTGGTCCCAAAACTAGGGAATTCCATCAGTTGCAAACGAACTTTTAAATAACGCTATATTGAAGATAAATTCAGATGGATTTAGGTAGATACAAGTCTATGGTTGGGTTCTAGATGCGTTTCAATGCCTCGGGCATTTTCCTCAGTATTTATATAAATTCACATTCACTAGATCCCCCCGTGTGGTTCTGGGATTTTTTCTCACCGTTCTTGTGATCATTTTTACACCACGGGGTGAGGTCTTGTGTTGAGCCCCAGATCGAGGGAGATTATCAGTGGTCTTGTATGTCTTCATTTTCTAATAATTGCTTCCACAGTTGATTTCTTCACACCAAGCTGCTTACCTATTGCATATTCAGTCTTCCCAGCCTGGTGCAGATCTACAATTTTATTTCTGGTGTCCTTCGACAGCTCCTTGCTTTTGGCCATAGTGGAGTTTGGAGTGTGATGATTGGATTTTGCATGTTCGTTTTTCACCTCGCACTATAGTAGCCATAACTCTTTTATTTTTCCATCTACAGACCCATATGAGGGCTTGGATTTTGCGAGATTGATTGCACTTTGTAATGACATCTTTTATTTTTCCAGAACATATGCTCTGAAACATTAAATTAAAGGACATCTGTAGCGGTACAAACACTTATCCCCTTTCCTCAAGATAGAGGATAAGTGTTTGATTGCGGGGGATCCGAACGCTGGGGCCCCCGGCGATCTCCTGTACGGGGCCGCGGCTCTCCCGTGTAGGGGGCGTGCCATCCGCAGCATGACGTTGCGGCCGGCACGCCTCCTCCATACACCTCTAGGTCGAAGCTACGTCACCATGGGAGCTAATGGCGGCGCCCCATTAGGGAGATCGAGGGGGGTCCCAGCGGTCGGACCCCCCGCAATCAAACACTTGTCCCCTATCCTGTGGATAAGGGATAAGTGTCATACAGCTGCAGTTGTCCTTTAAGAGGTTTTTGCCTCCTAATAATCTGATCATTTTCAATTTTATCCACTCCGCTGTTACTGGTAATGTCCTCCTAATAGGATATCACAATTCGTACCTGTTAAAATTAAAAAACACCCAGGCTTACTCTGCGTTACTGAAGTATCAGGCATGATGTTTTTTCAGCCTTCTCTGGATGTTTTTTTTTTATGCCTTTATATCCCTCTGGTATGCTACTCACTGCAGTTTAATCCACCTTTTCGCTGGCAAAATACCTGCAGCATGAACAAACCATAATAGTTGTCCTCCTAAGCTATTACTCTTTGCAGCTCCTCCAGAGTTACCATGGGCCTCTTGGTTGCTGCTCTATTTAACTTTTGCTTTGCCTGACTTCACTGCATGGATAGCCAGTAAAGGTCTTAAAGATTAAAACAATGACAAGGCCCCTTTCCTCGCCTGACGTAACCATATTGAGAACTGGTGGGCTCTTAAAGGGGTACTCCAGTGGAAAACTTATATATTTTTTTTAAATCAACTGATGCCAGCAAGTTTAAACATATTGGGGGAGATTTAACAAAACCTGTCTAGAGGAAAAGTTGCTGAGTTGCCCATAGCAACCAATCAGATCGCTTCTTTCATTTTGAAAAGGCCTCTGCAAAATGAAAGCAGCAATCTGATTGGTTGCTATGGGCAACTCAGCAACTTTTCCTCTAGACAGGTTTTGATAAATCTCCCCCATTATTTGTACATCACTTCTATTAAAAAAGTCTTAATCCTTCCACTACTTATTAGCATCTGTATACTACGTTTGCTATGGGTACGGTGTCCATTTCAGGACAGCATCATACATCAGCCGTACCTCCCTCATCCTTCAGCGAAAACTGCATCCCGCCTCCTCCCTCCTCTGTCAGGCAAAACCTTTGTCAACCTAAACTCTCTCATGCCTCAGACAAAAACGAAAGTCAGCAGAGCAGAGCTTCGGCAGACCTGCTAGCACAGTGTGTGATTGGCTGCCAGCACAGATACTGTGATTGGCTGATGGGAGCGTAGGTGTGTGCAGTCCCACTCCAGTGTTTAGACACGCTTCTTCACAAACCCTAATCCTCTCATGTACCCAGCTTTTCCCGATTTCTGCAAAACAAACCTACGCTCTCAGCTTTTCCCCTATTCCTGCAAAACCTACAGTTATGTACTCAGCTTTTCCCGATTCCTGCAAAACCTACAGTTATGTACTCGGCTTTTCCTGATTCCTGCAAAACCTACAGGTATGTACTCAGCTTTTCCCGATTCCTGCAAAACCTACAGTTATGTACTCAGCTGTAGGTTTTTCGGGAATTGGGAAAAGCTGAGTACATAACTGTAGGTATGCAGGAATCTGGAAAAGCTGAGTACATAGCTGTAGGTTTTTCAGGAATTGGGAAAAGCTGAGTACATAGATTTTCCCGATTCCTGAAAAACCTACAGCTATGTACTTTGCTTTTCCCGATTCCTGAAAAACCTACAGTTATGTACTCAGCTTTTCCCGATTCCTGCAAAACCTACAGTTATGTACTCAGCTTTTCCTGATTCCTGCAAAACCTACAGGTATGTACTCAGCTTTTCCCGATTCCTGCAAAACCTACAGTTATGTACTCAGCTGTAGGTTTTTCGGGAATTGGGAAAAGCTGAGTACATAACTGTAGGTATGCAGGAATTGGGAAAAGCTGAGTACATAGCTGTAGGTTTTTCCGGAATTGGGAAAAGCTGAGTACATAGATTTTCCCGATTCCTGAAAAACCTACAGCTATGTACTCTGCTTTTCCCGATTCCTGAAAAACCTACAGTTATGTACTCAGCTTTTCCCGATTCCTGCAAAACCTACAGTTATGTACTCAGCTTTTCCCGATTCCTGAAAAACCTACAGTTATGTACTGAGCTTTTAACAATTCCTGATAAACCTACAGCTGAGTACATAACTGTAGGTTTTGCAGGAATTGGGGAAAAGCTGAGAGCGTAGGTTTGTTTTGCAGGAATCAGGAAAAGCTGGGTACATGAGAGGAGTGGGACTGCACACACCTATGCTCCCATCAACCAATCACACTATCTGTGCTGGCAGCCAATCACACACTGTCTGTGCTAGCAGGTCTGACGAAGCTCTGCTGACTCAGCACTTTCATTTTCATCTGAGGTATGACAGACTTAAGGATGACAAAGGTTTTGGCTGATGCCTGACAGAGGAGGGAGGAGACGGGACGCCGTTTTGGCTGAAGGATGAGCGAGGTACAGCTTGACGGCTGATGCTGTCCCAAAATGGACACCGTATATGGGATTTTCTCCTGCTCTGGACAATTCCCAAAATGGACAGAGGTTTCAGCAGAGAGCACTGTGGCCGTGACAGAAAAGAAATCCCAAAAGAAAAGAATTTCCTCTGTAGTATACAGCTGCTAATACGTACTGGAAGGATTACAAAATTTTAATAGAAGTAATTTACAAATCTGTTTAACTTTCTGGTCCCTGTTGATGAAAAATGAAAAAAAGCTTTCTACTGGAGTACCCCTTTAAACAGGAGATTTACGGTAAAGCTAACAGTAAACCTCTCTGAACAGTGTCTGGAGGCTGTGGTACCTGCTGCACAAAAAGTTGATCATCCAGAGATCAGGAAATTCAATGAATGGAATGTTATGATAGTTATTGAAAAGAAAGGTGGTTCTATTGGTCACTGATATTTTTTTTCTTTAGGGTGCATTCCCACAGGGCGTATACGCAGCGTAGTTGACGCTGCGCAAAATTTATGGCAGCAGCGGGAAATACGCTGCGTATCCCTTGGTCACTATACACACAGGGCTTTCCGGCGGCAGCCCTATGTGTGTAGTGAGTTTTGGAGGCGGAGCCATATGCCGGCGTGTCTGTGATGCGCGGCTCCGCCACCAAAACTCACTGCACACATAGGGCTGCTGCCGGAAAGCCCTGTGTGTATAGTGAGCAAGGGATACGCAGGGTATTTCCCGCTGCTGCCATAAATTTTGCGCAGCGTCAAATACGCACCCTTAATGTCACAAATGTTTATTTGTAAATGAGTTGTTTATTATTCTCACTTTGATGAAAATAAACAAGTTTTCTTTTCATTTAGTTGCATAATCATTTTGCACACTAATCCAATAATTGTCCACGCATAGATATTCTCCAAAGTAAGCCAAAACCTCACTTCTTAATATTCAGATTTAAAGTGAAACTGACAGGCTGTTCACGTGCACTAAACTCAAAATACTGGGTTATAGTGCTGGTGAACAGCATTAAAATACAGGGTCACTTACTTGAATTATTGAAGTATTGCCAGTGTTATAGATCTTTAATCTTCTAGTTGTATTGCACAGCTCTGTGCAATGAAGTTGGGGAGCTGGCTTGCCACACACCCCTGCCGCCTCCATATTCCCCACTCTGGCCCGCCCACATAATAAAAATTCACTAGGACAAGAGAGCCGGGGAGTGCGTTGTGCTGGCTTCCCATTTCTATTGTTCAGAGCTGCGAAAGTACTAGAAAGCTAAAGACACATAAATCAGGCAATAATTCATTAATTCAAGTAAGTGACCCTGCATTTTAATGCTGTTCACCCTCTTGATCATAAGTAGATACCAATTGGTAATATTGCTTGGTACAGGCCCACTTGGTGGAGCTCTCCGCAAATTAAACAGAAATATTAACATTATGTG
This sequence comes from Hyla sarda, assembly GCF_029499605.1. Lineage (NCBI taxonomy): Eukaryota > Metazoa > Chordata > Amphibia > Anura > Hylidae > Hyla > Hyla sarda. Next base: position 344,720,505 of record NC_079192.1, on the reverse strand, counting down.
AGAAAAATAATAGTGTAAGGGAGGTGCTAAATAAAACTTATCATTTATTAATGTCTCAGTAAAATCTCTTCAATAAAATCACCTGGTAGTGATGAGTATATGATCAACTGGGTACAGTGCCACCAATGCAACACTGATTTAATGAAAGACACTGTTAATACATATGACTTCTCCTATATCCATCAGGAGAAGGAACCCCTGTTACAAAACTCACTATTCACAACGTGTTTCTGGTGCCCCTATTGGTATAGCGCCTTCCTCAGGGGAATTTATTAGGGGGTATCAAATGCCCATACATCAACTGCTTTACAGCCAGCACAGTAAACAAGATGTTCATACAAGGTTTACTATCTATGTAATAGGCTCAAAATATATCACAAGATCAGGCCAGCGCTTTCAGGATTCCTGCTGTATACTCAGCCCTGAAATGCCGCACGGTTAAGCTTATCTTCTCCTGGGTGAAGTTCCTGGAGTGCCGCGCTCTGCAGTAGCAGAGATGCCGGCTTGTTTCCACTCGGCGCGCTAATGAACCTCAAAAATAGCTCTTGATCCTCAAAAATACTAAGTGCCTATTAATTGTGCACACATTTTAGAACAAAATAAATTGATTATAAGAGTCTATAATTATTGGTTTTGGTGACAAACGCTCCTTAAAGGGGTATTCCGGGCAAACATTTTTTATCCAAAGGATAGGGGAAAAGATGTCTGATCGTGGGGGGCCCGGAGGGGGTGTGGCGTGATGTCACGTCCCCAGTCTCGGAAACACGGAGGTTTCCGAAACTGGAGATTCAATACCCGCATAGAATGCGGGGGGTCTCAGCAGCGGGGCCCCCCACGATCAGACATCTTATGCCCTATCCTTTGGATAGGGGATAAAATGTTTTTGCCCGGAATACCCCTTTAAATAGGTAGATTCTAGCTACCACTCAGGGCATTGTTGTAGACATTTAATACATATATTAAAAGTATAATTAATGTTTTTGTTTTTTTAGCTTATTAAAATATATAATATATGCTTTTCTGTCTCTTTCAGAAGAAACCTGCCTTGGTGATAAATCTGTTTTCTGTCGTATGGAAGTGCTCTCTCGGTATTGCTCAATGCGTGGATATAGCAGACTTTGCTGTAAAGCCTGCAATTCATCTCAAAACTCAAGTAACAATAATGTAAGAAATAACACCACTGAAAGGCTTCCATCGGCAAATCCAACTCTTCCAAGCTTCCCATCTATTGTGTCACACACCCCTGTTTACAGCACACAGGTGTCTACTAAAAATGCAAGTGACACTCTGCAAGACACCAACAGAATAGATGTCATCTATAAAAACAATAGGCTTGACAATGAAGTTCCCCCTCCTATTCCCCTACCACGTAGACGGAACATGTATGAAAAGACTAAAAACCAGAGGATTCAACAGCTCATTGCTGAGAAATTACAAGAAGCTAAGAAGAAGCTTCATTAACATCAAGAGCATTTTCTACGAAAATGAAAGAATATGTCACCATACAAGACCTAGACTGTCAAGGCATTTCTAAAACTACCATTTTATACACTTGCAGTGAATATTGCAGGTAACCTTTTCAGAACATAGTTTGGTATTTCATCTGTTATAAAAGTTACAAAACCTACAGTGATCTTCAAGGGTAACATTGTTTACAGATGCTTCTGGTGCTGTTTTTTTAACCACAAAATCAGTTTGTCTACATTTACTACAATAATATTATTGTCACGCATTCATGTAAAAGTGTAAATTATATCTCTTACTGTTTGTAAAAATATACAATTAGAACATTTTGCAATAGAATCACTATGTTCTGCTCTCATTTTCTTATACTAGATATGTTTTTCTTTTCACAATAAACAATTATAGTGTACCTTCAATGTTGTGGGCACTTTTATAAAAAATGACTATAGTGCAGCACTGTGCACAATAGTCATTTTTTTAATAAATTTTTATTGGGAATTTGGCACCGGAATGCCTATGTTTTCCCTGCTGCATACAACTGTGCATTAGCACCTATCTCCAGCGTAAGTGCCAGCGCTGTCAAATCAATTTGTGCCAGAGATGGGTACTGATGCACAGTTATTTGTGGCGGGGAGAATGGGTGCTCAGTGAAGGTATTCTAGTGCCAAATTCAAAATGAAAGTGATTTAGAAAAATTTACTTTTTCTTAAAGGGGTACTCCTTCTCTTCAAAGGATAGGGGATAAGATGCCTGATCACGGGGCTCCCTCCACTGGGGACCCCTGTCATCTTGCACGCAGCACCCCGTTACAATCAGTCCCCGGAGCATGTTCGCTCCGGGTCTGATTCCTGGTGATCACGGGGCCGGAGCATAGTGACATCACAATGCTCCGGCCACGTGATCGACAGTTATCAGACCCGGAACGAACACGCTCCTGGGACTGATTTTAACGGGGTGCGGTGTGCAAGATAACAGGGGTCCCCAGCGGCGGGACCCCCGCAATCAGGCATCTTCTCCCCTATCCTTTGGATTGGGGATAAGATGTCTAAGCGTTGGAGTACCCCTTTTACAGTGCCCACAACATTAGAGGTGTACTTTAACTACTATTTTCTGCCAACCTTGTATACGTTGTCCCAACACAGTCAACCACCTAAATACCATGCCATGTAGGTGCTACAGAAGAAAGAAAGAAAGCATTTCATGTGGCCTTTCAAATAAAAGGGTATCCATGTAATACATGAACGGTGCTGGTCTTACAGGGCTACAGCTAGATAGCACCTTTCTGCTTTGGCTCACAGGAGTGGGTCCAAGCAGGTCTATGTGCACTATTAGGAAATATAATAGACTGTCAAGAGGAGGAAAGCCCTTTCATTTGTGTCATGATTCAATTAAAGCACAAAAGAATGTCAGGGTCGGCACTACTGACCCTATTCGTCAATCCTTTCCAGGGAAGTCAGTTCGCCGTAAAGTCCCAACAGGTCACGAACGCCAATACAGCGTGGTTCTCCATTGCCAACAGACAGTGTAGTCACAAGATACGTCCTTCAGGTTAAAGAATGCAGCGGCACTCGCGACATGCATGCAATAATGTCACAGGTATTGTACTCACATTAGGGCTGACAAACGAAATGCAGGGGAGGGAGCAGACAGATCCGAACAACGTCCGTTTTGCGGCACACCAGCCGCTAATACTGGTTCCAGTAGAACCAGTAGAAGCGGCTGATGTGCCACGAAACGGACGTTGTTCCGATCTGTTTGCTCCCTCCCCTGCATTTCGTTTGTCAGCCCTAATGTGAGTACAATACCTGTGACATTATTGCATGCATGTCGCGAGTGCCGCTGCATTCTTAAACCTGAAGGATTTATGATTCAATAAATGTCAGTTCAGCTTTGTTCAGAAAGAGATTAATTAAACACTTTTTTTTTATTGCTAACAAATCTGTGTACTGTTTTTTATTGATCCACTTATCTGGGTCAATAAATATGCTTAAAAGGCACATGAGTTCAATTAGAGCAAAGTACAATGTAAGAGATTATTATGGTAGATTCTGTGCAGTAAGTCCTAAGGTTTATATTAGGTTATGCCCAATTCCAAACAAATCCAATGGAAAGAACATTTTGAAGAATATATTTAATTCATATGTATGTTATGTCTGTGTGTGTGTCCTTTGTAGGATCTATAAAATACAGCATCTTTAAAGTGAAGCTGTGGTCAGTATCAAAAATCTAGTTATTTGTAGCCTCTGGGTTCCATATAACAATGACGTTTTTTTTTTTTTTTTTTTTAGTTTTTTTTGTTTTTGTTTCTACGACACCATTCCAAAAATATGAATTTTGTTTTTTTGCTGCAAATCTGCTTAATTCCCCTAATAGTTACATGGGTGATAACTTTCTTTCAGAAGGGGTTCATTTACATTCAATTAGTATAATCCCTATATTTTAGGAATGGGGGAATTGGGGGGAGGGGGGTCATAGAAAGTTGGAATCATAACACAAGGCTGCAAACTGACATAAATGATTATAACAAAGTAGAAAATGAACAGGGCAACTCACCATACACGTCTTCTTCAAACTTCTTTATTCAAAAACATAGAAGGTACATACAGTGCAGGACAAAGGTGGACGTAGAGTCAGAGGGGATGTAGTTCGGGGCGATGGTGCCGTTTCGCAATGTATGCTTCAACTGGCCCACAACGTCATCACGTTGGAAATACATTTATATATCCCTCCCCTCTGTTGACAAGGTAACCATCAAACAAAAGGTAAGTGCATGACATAAATTATTTGCTTTATACTTTAGTTTCAAATCATTATGGACCAGCTGGTCCTTTTCGTGGATTTTTATACCTCCCAACCTGAGGATGAGCATTAAAGAGAATCTGTCAGCTCTATTTGCTGCTGGGAACTGTGGACACCACTGGATAGCTGTCAGATTCTAAAAACAGGCTGTACTTTTCCCAAACTTTTAAAATTGTCTTTCTATTTCTTAACCAAGTGTCAAGGAGGTGGTGTTGACCTGCTGAACTGCCACAGCCTGGCACTTCTACATGTTTATCCTCACCTCCCAGCCCCTTGACAGACATACTGGGCTCTTTACATTAGTTAAGAAGGGTCTGGGGGGTAAAGTCAAGCGAGGAAGGCGTGCTAGGCTGTATCGCTTGAGCAGCTTGGACATGCCACCTTGACATTTGGCTGAGAAATAAAAAGGCAATTTTATATGTTTTATAACCACAATCCGCTCCAGGAACAGCTATCTAACAGAGTCTACAGCTCTTAGCATCAAACACAGCTGACAGATTCCCCTTAAAGGGGTACTCTAGTAGAAAACTTTTGCCTTGTACCAGAAAGTTAAACAGATTTATAAATTTCTGCTATTTAAAAATCCTAATCCTTCCAGTACTTATTAGCTGCTGAATACTACAGAGGAAATTCTTTTCTTTTTGGAATACAGAGCTCTCTGCTGAATCACAAGCACATCGCTCCTGCGATCTCCTGTATGGGGCCCTGGCAGTCCGCGGGAAGGGGGCGTGTTGACCACCGCACGAAGCGGTGGCTGACACGCCTCCTCAATACAACTCTATGGCAGAGCCGGAGCGCTGCCTTCGGCAATCTCCGGCTCTGCCATAGCGATGTATTGAGAGGGTCTGTCAGCCGCCGCTTTGTACGGTGGTCGACACCCGCTATCTAGCCAGTGAGCTGGGGTCCTGTACAGGAGATCGTGGGGGGCCCCAGCGGTCAGACCCCCGCAATCTGAAACTTATCCCTATGCTTAGGATAGGGGATAAGTTTTCCAGCACTGGACTACTCCTTTAAACTAACATTCGACTTTTTGCCTTTTTATTTTTTTTTATTTTTTTTAAAGTAAAAAGCATGTGAAATGTTTGTGTAACAGCTTCTATTGGAAACTCATGTACCACATGTAAACCATATGTTTTCTTTGCTGCACATATGCCACACAAACACAAAGGATCGGGTATCTTTCATCTCCTGACCGCAGTAAAATAAATCACAAAATCATTTTTTTTTTAAAACAAAGAATGATTTTGTTCGTTTTTTACATCATCAAATTACATAGCAGATGAAAAAAAAAAATACTACAATAAACCTAGTGCAAATGCCAACATAGACCTTCTTACTAACTTTTATAATCTTCCCTATCATTTTTGTACCCCATATGCACAACACTGATCTGGATTATCGGCGATTTTCTTCTCTGGTCTGCTGGAAGGCAGACTAGAGAAGAAGACTCCGGGATGACGGCTGGAGCAGGTCATGGGACCTCCGGCCGCCATCTTGGATGATGGGATTCCCTGCAGCAGTGCCGCAGGCATCCAATCATCCATTCAAATGCCCGCATTGCCGCAGATGCCGAGATCTGTATTAATTATGGTATCTGAGGGGTTATTGGAGGACATCAGCGCGATCGCTGATGTCCGCTATTACCGGCGGGTCCCTGGCAGCTGATAGCAGACAGTATCTGCTGTGAATGATACGAGCACTGCTCCAGTGCTAGCGTCATGTACAAGATGTAAATGTACATCCTGGGGGCTTCCGCTTCTATGCAGTCTATATGGTTACAACGATACCCAACTTGTATAGATTTGATTTTGTTTTAAAATGGTCCTCTTCTGACCCCTATAGCTTTTTTTTTTTATTTTTTTTTTTTAAGGGTAAACAAAGTGACCAAAAATACTCAGTTTTGGACTTTCATATGTTTTTTACGTATACACCATTGTCCTTGCAGTTTAGTGTTGTGTTTTTAAAGTTTAGCGAAGTTAATGGGTTGCAAAATCAGCTGCACAAAATATGCAGCAAAAATATTCAGCAGACCCTGGACATGTGAATGTACCCTTTAGGGCAGTGTTTCCCAACCAGGGTGCCTCCAGCTGTTGAAAATCTACAACTTCCAGCATAATGACTGTCTGGGCATGCTGGAATTTGTAGTTTTGCAACAGCTGGAGGCACCCTGGTTGGGAAACACTGCCTTAAGGGGTTAATGATAAATAAACAAGCAATGTGTCCACATGTTGTGGGCCCAGTGGGGTCACTTTCCCTCCTCCAGTGTCTACAGGTCACATTACTAGAATTTTTTTTTTTAAATCGCAATAAAACCACGCCATTTTTGCTGCAATTTTCCCCAAAATGTTTTCTTGTAATGCGACCTGTTGGCAACCTGTGGACACTGGAGGAGGGAAAGTGACCCCATTGGGCTGCTACTTTACACCCCCCAGCACCTGGTTATACTGCTAGTCATGGGGATGGAGGCAGGACACAGTGACATTACTCACCCTGACAATCGCTCTGTGTTCCTGGGAGGCCTGTCAGCTCTCGGCCCCCGTCCTCTTCCTGTGCAGGGGCGGAGCCATCAATAAGGTGATCTTCATCCCTGCGCTGCTGCCTGTCTCTGCTAATGATATCCAGAGCAGGAGCAGCGCAGGGATATTTACATAGAAAATAATATCAGGGAAAGTAGCGCTTTTCTGAATGGGGATCCGGGGCAAGTGTCAGGGATCCTCAGCAGCTGCAATGGGCCCTTTATCAGGCCGGGCCCTCAGACTACATTTGAATGGACCAGTCGGTCAGTCCACCCCTTATTGCTTCTATGCCTTACAGTCCTCACTGCCCTTATTGAAAGTTGTGGCGGCGGCAGTGGCCTGCACGGATTGGGGGGGGGGGGGGGATCAAACAATTATCAGTCCCCCAACAAAGAACATATTCAATCTTTTTACATATTCAATTTTTCTACTCGATTCTGCTTGTAAATTCTGCCATATTTTGAGGTAGAGTCCAACATCATTTCCATGTGGATTCTGCCTCAAAATCTGCCTCAAGAATTGACATGTCCGTTGACAAAATCCTTACCTGTGTAGAGCTGAGTCATGGCTTTCTCTATGCTGAGGTCATTGCGGGATTGCCCTGAATCTTCCAATGATTTCAAAGGAAGTTTCAGATCGGAACCACACAGAAAATTGACATTCACCATGTCTCATTGAAGTAATTGTTGTTTCTTTTTTTATGACAACAACATTGACGACAAACAACATTGTTTCTGATGTTAAAATCAGTATGGTTTCTGCATCAAAAACCATATGGTTAATGGTAGTGTGAACATACCTTAAAAGATCTGGTTACAGCTGCCCAAAGGCATCTATAGAGGAGGGGAGTTAGCAGGGAATCAGAAACCGGAGACTGCTATAATGAAAAGCTTTTAGAGTGAATTTGCTTATGTCTCATAAAGAAGCATCTGGAAAATAAGACAGTATATGGGTGGTTTTGGTGGCAGTTTAGAATTCAGTTTTGAGTCTTTCCTTTATATTTTCCATTCCTTCCGATTTGACTTATGGGACATAAAACTGCTACAGATCTTTTCAGTGAGAGTGCGTACCCCACGAGCTATAACTAAGGCACCGCTTTAGCCTGCCAGTATTTTAACTTAACCCCTGAAGGACTCAGCCCTTTTTTGCAAATCTGACCACTGTCACTTTATGCATTAATAACTCTGGGATGCTTTTACCAATAATTCTGATTCTGAGATTGTTTTTTCGTGACATATTCTACTTTATTTTAGTGGTAATTTTTTGTTGTTACTTGCATCCTTTCTTGGTGAAAAATCCCAAAATTTCATGAACATTTTGAAAATGTTGCATGTTTCTAACTTTGAAGCTCTCTGCTTGTAAGGAAAATGGATATTCCAAAAAACTTTTATATTGATTCACAAATACAATATGTCTACTTTATGTTGGCATCATAAAATGGACATATTTTGAAAACATTAGAGGGCTTCAAAGTATAGCAGCAATTTTCAAAATTTTCATGAAAATTGCAAAATCTGAAGGGACACATGTTACAGAACTACAATTCCCAGCATGCCTGGGCAGTCAAGGCATGCTGAGAGTTGTAGTTTTGCAACATCTGGAGGGCTACCGTTTGGGCACCACCTTTGGCTGTCTGGGCATAGTGGAAGTTGCAGTTTGGCAACCACTAGAAGGGCAGCAGTAAATATCGCTTTACTGCCACCTTCCTTGATGCTCCGCGCCGTCGCCTCCCTACCTGCGCTGCTGATCTCTGGTGGGCTGGAGACTTTCTCCTAGCAGGGCCAGACTGAGTGTAAAAACTGCCCTGGAAAAAATTACATACCAGCCCCATAGTGTTGTGTCATTATACCAGCACTTTTCTTGTTAATAAAAGGTAAAATATAGTTCCCCACATTAGGTGCAGTATAGTTCCCCCACATTAGGTGCAGTATAGCTCCCCACATTAGGTGCAGTATAGTTCCCCCACCTTAGGTGCAGTATAGTTCCCCCACTTTAGGTGCAGTATAGTCCCTCACATTAGGTGCAGTATAGTCCCCCACATTAGGTGCAGTATAGTCCTCCACATTAGGTGCAGTACAGTTCCCCCACATTAGGTGCAGTATAGCTCCCCACATTAGGTGCAGTATAGTCCCCCACATTAGGTGCAGTACAGTTCCCCCACAGACATACAGCCTTCAGCCATATACAGTATATGGCTGGAGGCTGTATACTGCCCCACTTCAGTATTCCGACCACCGCTCCAGGGTCACGATCTACTGCTATGGCCTATGGGTAGATCGTGACCCCAGAGTGGTGGTCGGAATACTGAAGATGACGTGCCGCTGGTCCCTTACCATGCGCGCGTGTCCTCCTCACCGCTCCATTCAGCTGTTACTATGGGCGCACGCACGAGATGTCAGTGACGTCCCTGCATGCGCTACCTCCCGGCAGCCCCTGCATTTTTAAAGTTAACGTGGGGCCGGCGGCAGCAGCCACATCTCAAAGCGGCCCCAGGTCCGGCGGCCCACCGGGAAATTTCCCGGTATCCCGGTAGGCCAGTCTGGGCCTGTCTCCTAGGACTGTATCCACTGGAGCACCTGAGAGCTGAACTCATTTATGCAGGCTAAAGTCAGCAACCTCCGAGCTGAGAAGTTCATGATGAATTGAATCACTGTAACTTCACTCATTTCTATTCATTGCTAAAACAATACAAATAGTGCCCACATTGCTGATTTAACCTTAATTTCTCAAGGACGGCTGGATTATTTTTTCTCAGGTGAAGGTTGTTAAAAACAGGGGTCCCCTGCACTGTAAACTGGCATATTCAGGTTAATTGGGGGTGATCCTTATTTCAGTTTCCCCTTAAAGTTTGTGCTGTGCATGTACCAAAATATGTCATTTACATTGCAGACACAGGTAAAAAGGTTCTAGGGTAGCCAGCAAGAGAGGGAAGGGGGACAATGTGTGGCATAAGTGAGAGTGTGAAAGGGACCATTTTATGCTTTCCTTGAAAGCTTCCCCCGGTCACCCCCCCCCCCAAGGCCCACCCACCATCACTTGCTGTGCAGTGTCCCCTGAGTCCCCCCTTAAGCTGTGTCTTATAAAAGGTTAACAAGTGCCTTGTATTATCTATTGTAATGTATATACACTGCTCAAAAAAATAAAGGGAACATTTAAACAACACAATGTAACTCCAAGTTAATTACACTTCTGTTAAATCACATTGACCACTCAGGAAGCAGCACTGATTGACAATCAATTTCACATGCTGTTGTGCAAATGGAACAGACAACAGGTGGAAATTATAGGCAATTAGCAAGACACCCCCAATAAAGAAATGGTTCTGCATGTGGTGACCACAGACCACTTCTCAGTTTCTATGCTTCCTAGCTGATGTTTTAGTCACTTTTAAAGGCTGGCGGGGCTTTCACTCTAGTGGTAGCATGAGACGGAGTCTACAACCCACACAAGTGGCTCAGGTAGTGCAGCTCATCCAGGATGGCAGATCAATGCGAGCTGGGGCAAGAAGGTTTGCTGTTTCTGTCAGTGTAGTGTCCAGAGCATGGAGGCACTACCAGGAGACAGGCCAGCACATCAGGAGATGTGGAGGAGGCCGTAGGAGGGCAAAACCCAGCAGCAGGACCGCTTCCTCCATCTTTGTGCAAGGAGGAGCAGGAGGAGTACTGTCCACTCAGAAACAGACTCCATGAGGGTGGTATGAGGGCCCGGAATCCACAGGTGGGGGTTGTGCTTACAGCCCAACACCATGCAGGACATTTTGCATTTGCCAGAGGATGCCAGGTTTGGCAAATTCACCACTGGCGCCCTGTGCTCTTCACAGATGAAAGCAGGTTCACACTGAGCACATGTGACAGGAGATGCCGTGGAGAACGTTCTGCTGCCTTCAACATCCTCCAGCATGACCGGTTTGGCAGTGGGTCATTAATGGTGTGGGTTGGCATTTCTTTGGGGGGCCCAACAGCCCTCCATGTGCTTTTCAGAGATAGCGTGACTGCCATTAGGTACAGATATGAGATCCTCAAACCCCCTGTGAGACCATATGCTGGTGAGGTTGGTCCTGGGTTCTTCCTAATGCAAGACAATGCTAGACGTCATGTGGCTGGAGTGTATCAGCAGTTCTTGCAAGAGGAAGGCATTGATGATATGGACTGGCCCGCCTGTTCCCAGACCTGAATCCGATTGAGCACATCTGGGACATCATGTCTCGCTCCATCCACCAACGCCACATTGCACCACAGACTGTCCAGGAGTTGGTGAATGGCAGACCATCTGCCACCTCATCAGGAGCATGCCCAGGCATTGTAGGGAGGTTATACAGGCACGTGGAGGCCACACACACTACTGAGCCTCATTTTGACTGGTTTTAAGGACATCAAAGTTGGATCAGTCTGCAATGTGGTTTCCACTTTTATTTTGAGTGTGACTCCATATCCAGACCTCCATGGGTTGATAAATTTGATTTCCATTGATAATTTTTGTATGATTTTGTTGTCATTACTAGTGTTGAGCGGCATAGGCCATATTCAAATTCGCGAATATTCGCGAATATATGGACGAATATTCGTCATATATTCGCTAAATTCGCATATTCATAATTTTCTCGTTTTATTTTCGCATATGCGAAAATTCGCGTATGCGAAAATTAACATATGCGATAATTTGCATATAAAAATTTTGCATAAGCGAAAATTCGCATATGCAAATATTTGCATATGCGCAAATTCGCAGGCCAGTCTCACACAGTAGTATTAGAGCCTTCTTTACACCACAAAAGCTGGAAGCAGAGAGGGATGATCACTGTGATGTGTGCTGTGAAAAAAAAATCAAAAAAAAAAATTATCGAATATTCGTAATTACGAATATAAAGTGCTATATTCGCGAATCTTTGCGAATTCGCGAATATGCGATATTCGCAAATAAAATTTGCATTGCGAATATTCGTGAGCAACACTAGTCAGCACATTCAACTATGTAAAGACAAAAGTATTTCATACGATATTAGTTAATTCATTCAGATCTAGGATGTGTTATTTTAGTGTTCCCTTTATTTATTTTTAGCAGTGTATGATGTTATGTACCTTTAAATGTTGTTTCTAAGTGTTGTAACCAAGGAAGTAACCAGTGATCAGGTAACTTATAGGATGCCATCTGCCCTTAGGGTAATACCATCTGCCCTCCATCACACCCTCACAACAAGATGCCAAATATGTAATAATGAGGATGGCAAATAAGTGTGTGGAGGCTGTGCCATGGCTATAAAGTAGAAACGATTAGACTGGCGGTACTCTGGTAGTGGCAGAGCTAACTCAGCTGTATCATGTTGTTGAGTGACTCCACAAAGCCTGGGTTATCTTTGCTTGCCTTTCCTTTTTATTTTGCATGTATCCCGTCTGTGACTACTTGCATACAGAAGCAGTTCCAAGATACTAAAGGCAGTTTAGTATGGTAGTAGTTTAGTTCGTCAGTCACACAAAAACTAACTTCCTTCTGTGCCACAAAAGGGAATTACTGGCAGATTTCTACAATATATATTGTCCTGCAGTAAATAAATATTTCAACTTATTGGCAGAAAGTTGCACTGGGCACAGAAAGTGTACATAATTTTGCATTGTACTACACAAAGAGAAAGCTTCAATACAGAACTCTGTTGTGCCTTTACCAATGTGCCTAAGTGTAAAAACAGGCTTCAAAGTGTACTTACAAACCATTTCTAGTTATATAAATAAGTTACTGATTCAGCTGTCTAAGGGAGAGATATGAATTAAAGTGAGTATTAAGGAAGTAAAAAAAAAAAAAAAACCTCTCTGTTAAAGGGGCTGTCCCAGCACAGTTAAAGATACAACTTTTCTATGTTCCCCATGTTTGACATTTGGGGACTTGCCAACATGGCACTGTACCATTCGAAATGATAGGAAAATGCCGGCTCACAGATACTGCCGTACAATCACCACACTGATCTCTTCTATGACCGTGTGCTTCAGATACATTCAGAAGAAATTGCTGATTCAGTGTCCGTCTCTGGCTAAAACATAACTTTTAGTTATGAAAGAATAAAAGATTACAGCAAACAAAGGGTCTCTTGTACAAGCCAACATGTTTCTGCCAGATGACAGACCATAGATTGGCAATTTCTTTTGAATACTCCTTTCTCTCTTAAGTCTGGCCCTATGTTGCAGCTGTGGCATGTAGGGGAAATGATGCCCACCAGTGGTGGCCAATGGTTACACAATGCTGTAACACAAGCCATTATAAAAAAAAGTAAAAATAAGTGCACTATTTTTTTTTATTAGCAGTGAGAAAAATCATCCTCACACATTTTCAGGCGCTGCTTGGTTGAACATCAGTGGTGATTCTTTATTTAGTAAAATTGGCAAAGACTTGTTTCGAGGGTACTAGCCCTCTTCCTGCATCATTTTTTTTTATAACTACTTTTGATAGATAGATATAGATAGGTCAACAGAAGAGTTAGGCACCCCTACATCTAGAGGTAAGCAGGTTTATACATCAGAATGCTTACAGTAAGAGAAGGGAGACTATAGAACTATTAAACCCCAAAAGTTGAAATCAGTTATAGGTGTTGTTTTATCAAGATATTATTCATATACTAATTCTGTATCTACTGCTCACAATTAATAAAATCACCATTAGCGCTCATAGTGAGGTCGATGGTGATGCCTAGAGGTCGACGGTGACGCCCCGTCTCCTCCCTGTCCCAATACAGTTCGATTGGGGGAGGCGGGGATGCACGAACGCTGCCTCCCCGCCTCTCCCATAGAGATGTATGGAGGAGGTGTGCCGGCCTCAACGTCATGCTTCGGCTGGCACGCCCCCTGCACGGGACAGCCGCGGCCCCGTACAGGAGATCACAGGGGGTCCCAGCGGTCGGACCCCCCGCGATCAAACACTTATCCCCTATCCTGTGGATAGGGGATAAGTGTTAATCATGCTGCAGATGTCCTTTAACAGTTTATTTCAAGGGAAAAAATAGGTCCCACAATGCTCATGCTGCCCAGGGTACTAAATACACTCCATTAGGGTTATTTCACAAGTTTTTTTTCGTGTAGATATGATACACAGCAATAAAAACATGCGGTACGTACAGATTTTGTCACAGCTTTATATAATCAGGATAATAATATTCAATAATTATGGGGTGACTCACGGTGTATGGCGGGACCACGGGGTGTAGCAGTGTAGGTGAAGGGGCAAGATGGTATTAACCACCACCGGGTGTAGGTGTTGTTAACCTCTAATGTTCGTGGCGCCAGAGTGGTTTTTGGTACCGGAACCACACAAATGGTATCTCCGCTATTCCAATAGCTAGGTAGTGAAAGGAGAGTCCACAACCAGTTATGGTTTAACGGAGGCTTTACTGAGTTTAGATAGATGGTATGATCTTCACAGCTAGTCCAGATTCCCAGAAAGGTGGTCAGGAACACAGAAAGACCTTGCAGCTTGCTGGGACCAATTAGACTTGTAATTGACTTTAGATAATTATCTTGAGGCTTGACTTTAGACTGGACTTGACTATGGGTAGTGACAGAAGATATAGACTTTTGACTTACTGGAATGACTGTAGATTTGAGGCATTCCAGGTGCTGGTCACTAGCACTGAGGTATCTGGTGTTTGCTGTTCCTCAGCAGGGAGCATAAGAGATCAAAGAGAGAATTGTAATTGCCGCCCCTTATATAGAGGGGGGCTGAGCCAAAACCTATTGGTCAAGCTGCAGGTCATAGGTTAAGCTGGTGCCCTCTGGGCAACATGTGGCAACATAAACATAACATGTGACATTTTACAGGTCCTCTATACAACTCCTGGAGTCCTCCAAAGGTCCTTTATACTGACTATACATTAATACACCGACTACAATTCTATGACAATAAATGATAGTATAATATTATACCATTTTAAGGGCATAAAAAGGGACAAAAATAGACATTACAATAATACACAATGATTAATTAATTAATTGAAGTGAGAACCCTGCTCGCAAGAGCTTACAATCTATAGGGAGCAAGTACTTTATATATTTAATGGTCCAGCTATGTTTTATCAATAAAATAAATTACACAAATATGGATGAATAAATGAGAGGTTTGGATTATAGAAGATGTTAGTTTGATATCATTAGCAGCCCCGAGAGCAGGCATAGGACGGTAGACAGACATGAGGGAAGAGATGTAGGAAGGTGCAGCACTATGGAAACTGTATTCTGGACTGAACAGGTAACCAGTGAATTGACTGACAAGGGGGGGGAGACATCTGTGTAACGATTGGAGAGAAAGACAAGTCTGGCTGCGGCATTTAGGATGGACTGGAGAGGGGGGAGATTAGAAGGGGAGGCCTATTTTTACAGAAAACTAATGCAATAGAAATATATAGATTGTAGGCACAGCGACCAAATGCAGAGCTACTCACTCATGATTTCAGGGCTGAGTAGCAGTGTGGATCGAGTAATACAGCACTACATCCCATCTCCAGTGCTTAAACCCCAGTGAAGTATGAGAAAACAGCAGAATCCAAACAGATAGAAGGTCAGGAGGAACTCAGCTTTTCTTTATTTTAAGGTGCAAAAAATAAAACACAAATGGTTAAAAGCCACATGGAGATCACAAACCTAGATAGAAAAGAGAAAAGGACCTAGGACGTATCCCAGAGGAACCAAACAGCAGTAGGAAGAAAACTAGAGCCAGAAAATGATACACTATGCAGTCCTTAAGACCAGTGGAATGGAAAAGTTGGTGATCTACAGTGTCAAATGCTGCAGAGAGATCTAGGAGAATCTATAGAGAGAAATAGCTATTAGATATGGCTGTCAGGAGATCATTAGTGACTTTGGCTTTGGTAAGCAAGTTCTGTAGGCATTTTATTTTTTTTGCTTTGGTTTTGCTTATGTATGGCACATTTACCATATAAATTTGGCGTACATAAGCAAAAACCAATAAATCACTTTTAAATACCAATTTTTTTTTTAGCACACAAAAACCAATAAATGACTTCAGAACACAAATTTGCAGCTTTGAAAAAAATGTGATAAATATATATATATATATATCTATATATATATATATATATATATATATCTCTATCTATATATATATATATATATATATATATATATATGTTACATTTTTTTTACCACTTTTTTCCCCTTAAATGTACTAACTCATTTATTTTCATTTTTTTTTTTTTGCTTCTCATTTCAGATCCGTGTATCCTGTGGATTACTTTAGATTTGAAGGACTACGGTGACCAGTGTTTTTTTTGTTTAATGTTAATAAAATGGTTAATGAGGGCTTTTGGGGTAGTGTTTTTTTTTTTGAATAATTTTTTTTTTAAACGTGTTGTGTTTTTTAAAATTTACTTTACAGGCTTAGTAGTGGAAACTGTCTCATAGATGGAGTCCATTACTAAGCCTGGCTTAGTGTTAGCCACAAAAACAGCTAGCACTAACCCCCAATTATTACCCCAGTACCCACCACCACAGGGGTGTTGGGAAGAGCCAGTACCAACAGGCCTGGAGCGTCAAAAATGGTGCTGCTGGGCCTAGGCGGCAACAGGCTGGTGTTATTTAGGCTGGGGAGGGCCAGTAACAATGGTCCTCACCCACCCTGGTAACATCAGATTGTTGCTGCTTGTTGGTATTCGTGAGAATAAAAATAGGGGAACCTTATGCTTTTTCTTTTATTTGCATAAATAATTAAATATAAAAATAACACACAGGGTCGCCGCTATTTTTATTTTCAGCCAAATACCAACCAAGCAGCAACAGCCTGATGTTACCAGGGTGGGCGAGGACCATTGTTACTGGCCCTCCCCAGCCTAAATAACACCAGCCTGTTACCGCCTAGGCCCAGGAATGCCATTTTTGATGCTCTGGGCCTGTTGATACCCTGTGGCGGTGGGTACCGGGATAATAATTGGGGGTTAGCGCTAGCTTTAATTGGGGCTAACGCTAGGCCCCGGCTTAGTAATGGATTCTGTCTATAAGACAGCTTCCACTACTAAGCCTGTCAAGTAAATAGAAAAAAAAAACACAAAAAAAAATGTATTCCCCCCAAAAAAACACTCCGCCACAAGCCCTCGCTAACCATTTTATTAACATGAAACAGAAAGAAAAAAAAACGATAATCATCTATGCAGTCAACCGAATCCAAAGTACTCCACAGGTAACACTGATCTGAAATGAGAAAAAAACAAGAAAAATTGGTTAATAGATTTATTGTCACCCGCCAGCAAATCTCCCACACCACATGACTACAACTCCCAGCATGCCCTTACAGTACTTACTGTAAGGGTACACTGGGAGTTGTAATAGTGCGGCAGGGGGCAGGTGACAAGCTTGTCACCTGCCCCACAACTATAACTTCCAGCATGCCCTTAAGGTAAGGGCATGCTGGGAGTTGTAGTTGTGCAGCAGAGGGCAGGTGACAAGCTTGTCACCTGCCGCACAACAACAACTGCCAGCATGTCCTTACTGTAAGGACACACTGAGAGTTGTAGTTGTGTAAGCCAGGGAAGCGGGCGGTAATGCGCTCTCCTCCCTGGCCAGCCATGATCCGAAAATCACTGGAATTTCATATTTCCCAATTTGAAATCACAGTAAACACCACGGAGCGGTAGCAAAGGGAACCCCGTCTGACATAACACTGCAGCCGCCCGGGACTCCCGCAGCCAGGCCGGGATATGTGCAGGAGCCGTCCCTACCATCCCTCAGCATGTACCGCAGCGTCAGCCCGGGCTCCTTTTAACATATAACGGAGCCGCAGAGTTTTAGTCCCTACTGTAATATCAAATTTCCCGCCGAGTCCCGTGATTGGCTGCTCGATCCCGGCCAATCACGGGACCCAGCGAGGAATGTGAAATTACATTAGGGACTCCAAAAACTCTACGGTGCCGAGGTATGTTAAAGGAGCCCGGGCTGGCATTACTCTGCAGCCGCCCGGGCTCCATCTGATTCTATTCTTCACTTAATGACAGGGGAACTCATTTACACGGGAGGGTCTCCTTGTCTCCTACCCGCCCGCGCTGCACATCTCCCGCCTGCTACAAGACTACAACTCCCAGCATGCCCTAAAATGTCTACGTGAGCAAGATGTCAAGATGAGCTGGAGGATGTAAACAAAAAAATCTGGGCCTAGGTGTTCCAGGAGTTCAGAGATGAAGGGGAAATAAGAGACGTGTTGATAGTTGGCTGCACAGGACGGGTCCAGAGATGTTTTTTTCCACTGATGGGGTTATGAAAGAATGTTTAACCCCTTAACGACGCAGGACGTATATTTACGTCCTGCGCCGTCTCCCGCAATATGAAGCGGAATCGCGCCGCGAACCCGCATCATATCGCGTCGGTTCCGGCGCTCATCAACGGACGGGACCCGCGGCTAATACCACACATCGCCAATCGTGGCGATGTGCGGTATTAACCCTTTAGAAGCGGCGGTCAAAGCTGACCGCCGCTTCTAAAGCGAAAGTCAAAGTGACCCGGCTGCTCAGTCGGGCTGTTCGGGACCGCCGCGGTGAAATCGCGGCGTCCCGAACAGCTGACCGGACACCGGGAGGGCCCTTACCTGCCTCCTCGGTGTCCAATCGCGAATGACTGCTCCGTGCCCTATGGGACCTATAACACTGCAAACCACTGTCACTTTAAACATTAATAACTCTGGAATGCTTTTAGTCATCATTCTGATTCCGAGATTCTTTTTTCGTGACATATTCTACTTTAACATAGTGGTAAAATGTTGTGGTAACTTGCATCCTTTCTTGGTGAAAAATCCCAAAATTTGATGAAAAATTTGAAAATTTTGCATTTTTCTAACTTTGAAGCTCTCTGCTTGTAAGGAAAATGGATATTCCAAATAATTTTTTTATTCACATATACAATATGTCTGCTTTATGTTTGCATCATAAAATTGATGAGTTTTTACTTTTGGAAGACACCAGAGGGCTTCAAAGTTCAGCAGCAATTTTCAAATTTTTCACAAAATTTTGAAACTCGCTATTTTTCAGGGACCAGTTCAGGTTTGAAGTGGATTTGAAGGGTCTTCATATTAGAAATACCCCATAAATTACCCCATTATAAAAACTGCACCCCCCAAAGTATTCAAAATGACATTCAGTAAGCGTTTTAACCCTTTAGGGGTTTCACAGGAATAGCAGCAAAGTGAAGGAGAAAATTCACAATCTTCATTTTTTACACTCGCATGTTCTTGTAGACCCAATTTTAGAATTTTTGCAAGGGGTAAAAAGGAGAAAATTTTTACTTGTATTTGAAACCCAATTTCTCTCGAGTAAGGACATACCTCATATGTCTATGGTAATTGTTCGGCGGGCGCAGTAGAGGGCTCAGAAGGGAAGGAGCGACAAATGGTTTTTGGGGGGCATGTCACTTTTAGGAAGCCCCTATGGTGCCAGAACAGCAAAAAACCCCACATGGCATACCATTTTGGAAACTAGACCCCTCGGGGAACATAACAAGGGGTAAATTGAACCTTAATACCCCACAGGTGATTCACGACTTTTGCATATGTAAAAAAAAAAAAAAAAATTTACCTAAAATGCTTGGTTTCCCAAAAGTTTTATTTTTAAAAAGGGTAATAGCAGAAAATACCCCCCAAAATTTGAAGCCCAATTTCTCCCGATTCTGAAAACACCCCATATGGGGGTGAAAAGTGATCTGCTGGCGCACTACAGGTCTCAGAAGAGAAGGAGTCACATTTAGCTTTTTGAATGCAAATTTTGCTCTGGGGGCATGCCGCATTTAGGAAGCCCCTATGGTGTCAGGACAGCAAAAAAAAAAAAAAACCCACATGGAATACCCTCTTGGAAACTAGAGCCCTCGGGGAATGTAACAAGGGGTTAAGTGAACCTTAATACCCCACAGGCGTTTCACGACTATTGCATATGTAAAAAAAAAAAAATTTTTTTTTTACCTAAAATGCTTCTTTTCCCAAAAATTTTACATTTTTAAAAAGGGTAAAAGCAGAAAATACCCCCCAAAATTTGTAACACATTTTCTCCCGAGTACGGCGATACCCCATATGTGACCCTAAACTGTTGCTTTGAAATACGACAGGGCTCCAAAGTGAGAGCGCCATGCGCATTTGAGGCCTAAATTAGGGACTTGCCAGTGATTCCCAAACAGGGTGCCTCCAGCTGTTGTAAAACTCCCAGCATGCCTGGACAGTCAGTGGCTATCTGGCAATACTGGGAGTAGTTGTTTTGCAACAGCTGGAGGCTCCGTTTTGGAAACCGTGGCGTACCAGACGTTTTTCATTTTTATTGGGGAGGGGAGGGGAGCTGTGTAGGGGTAAGTGTATATGTAGTGTTTTTTACTTTTTATTTTATTTTTTGTTAGTGTAGTGTAGTGTTTTTAGGGTACAGTCGCACGGACGGGGGTTCACAGTAGTTTCTCGCTGGCAGTTTGAGCTGTTGCAGAAAATTTGCCGCAGCTTAAACTTGCAGCCCGATACTTACTGTAAACCTCCGCCCATGTGAGTGTACCCTGTACATTCACATTGGGGGGGGGGGGGGGGGACATCCAGCTGTTGCAAAACTACAACTCCCAGCATGCGCTGACAGACTGTACAAGCTGAGAGTTTTAGTTTTGCAACAGCTGTAGGCACACTGGTTATGTATCACTGAGTTTGTGACCTTACTCAGTGTTTCAAAACCAGTGTGCATCCAGCTGTTGCAAAACTACAACTCCCAGCATGTACGGTGCATGGTGTAAGGTGACTGCTGGGAGTTGTAGTTTGCAACAGCTGGAGGCACACCGGTCGTGAAACACTGAGTTAGGTAAAAAAAAACTGAGTTTCATAACCAGCTTGCTCTTCTGAGTGTTGCTGTGTAAGAGGGGGCGTGAAAGAGGAGTTACCAATACAGGAGTTTTAAAGCAGGAGGTTGAGATCACTGTGAGTGTTAATTTCTGAACCCACAAGGTCTACAAAAAATTTTAAGTGTAATTTTGACTGTCTGTTTTTGCCTATACATTTGTGAAATCCCCATAACTAGATGGCCTCCATGTTGGAAAATGCAGTCCAATGTACATCCTGTTCAATGTATGCAATCCTTGAACAACAGTTTGAGGGTGCATATTGTTGTGCAAGATGTGTGCTAGTTGTCCGTTTGGAAGCCCAGATCCTGCATCTAGAGGGGCGACTGGCAACAATGAGAAGCATTAACAACATGGAGAGGAGTCTCCTGCTCACTGAGTAGGCACTCTCGGGAATAGAGGTGGGGGAGGACAGTGGGACGGAGTTGCAGGACAGTCAGGCAGTTAGCTGGGTTACAGTTAGAAAGAGGGGTAGGGGAAAAAGTGTCAGGGAGGCTAGTCCTGAACTGGCACACCCCAACAAGTTTGCCCGCTTGGCAGATGAGGGGGATGCCATTACAGAGCTAGCAGAACTGCAGCAGGATACCGCCTCTGACCGCCAGGGGGGTGTCTGCTCCAGTAAGGAGGGAGGGAGGAGTACAGGGCAGGCCAGACAGGTACTAGTGGTGGGGGACTCAATTATTAGGGGGACAGATAGGGCAAAAAGGTGTTGTCAAATACTGATACAGAAGGTAAATGGGACATCTTTAAATTAACTCTAAATAACTATACAGCTAAATATATACCAAAGGGGAACAAATATAAACGATTAAAACTAAATCCTACATGGCTGACAAATGATGTTAAAAGAGCAATAAACAACAAAAAAATAGCCTCAAAAAATACAAATCTGATGGGTCAGCGATAACATTTAAACAGTACAAAGAGCTTAATAAAATCTGTAAAAATGTAATAAAAACAGCAAAAATTCTAAACGAGAGATACGTGGCCAAAGAAAGCAAAACTAATCCTAAATATTTTTTTTAGATATATAAATACAAAAAACCAAGGACAGAGCATGTAGGACCCCTTAATAATGATAATGGGGAGATTGTCACGGGCGATCAAGAGAAAGCGGAGCTACTGAATGGGTTCTTTAGTTCTGTAAACACTATGGAAAAAGGAGCTGACATTGGCCAGGTCAGTGCTGGTAACACATCATGTAATGTACTGAACTGGCTTAATGTAGAGATGGTACAAGGTAAGTTAAGTAAAGTAAATGTAAGCAAATCTCCAGGGCCAGATGGATTGCACCCAAGAGTTCTTAGAGAGGTAAGTTCAGTAAAATCTGTACCCCTGTTCATGATATTTAGAGATTCTCTGGTGTATGGTATTGTGCCAAGGGACTGGCGCAAGGCGAATGTGGTGCCAATCTTCAAAAAGGGCTCTAGGTCTTCCCCAGGAAACTATAGACCGGTAAGTTTAACGTGCATTGTGGGTAAATTGTTTGAAGGACTTATACGGGATTACATACAGGAATACATAGGGGATAATTGTATTAAAAGTGATAACCAGCATGGGTTTACTAAGGATAGAAGTTGTCAAACCAATCTAATTTGCTTTTATGAAGAGGTGAGTAGAAGCCTTGACAGAGGAATGGCTGTGGATATAGTGTTTCTGGATTTTGCTAAAGCATTTGATACTGTCCCTCATAGACGTCTGACAGGTAAGTTAAGGTCTTTGGGTTTGGAAATTTTAGTTTGTAACTGGATTGAACACTGGCTCATGGATCGTACCCAGAGAGTGGTGGTCAATGATTCGTACTCTGATTGGTCCCCGGTTATTAGTGGTGTACCCCAAGGTTCAGTACTGGGCCCGCTGTTGTTTAATTTATTTATCAATGATATAGAGGATGGTATTAACAGCTCTGTTTCTATCTTTGCAGATGACACCAAGCTTTGTAGCACGGTACAGTCTATAGAGGATGTGCATAAGTTACAAGATGACTTGGATAGACTAAGTGTCTGGGCATCCACTTGGCAAATGAGGTTCAATGTGGATAAATGTAAAGTTATGCATCTGGGTACTAATAACCTGCATGCATCGTATGTCTTAGGGGGGATTAAACTGTCAGAGTCACTGGTAGAGAAGGATCTGGGTGTACTTGTAGATCACAGACTACAGAATAGCATGCAATGTCAGGCTGCTGCTTCCAAAGCCGGCAGGATATTGTCATGTATCAAAAGAGGCATGGACTCAAGGGACAGAGACATAATACTCCCCCTTTATAAAGCATTGGTACGGCCTCACCTGGAATATGCTGTTCAGTTTGGGGCACCTGTCCATAAAAGGGACACTGTGGAGCTGGAAAGGGTGCAGAGACACGCGACTAAACTAATATGGGGCATGGATCATCTTAGCTATGAGGAGCGATTAAAGGAGTTACAATTGTTTAGTCTTGAGAAGAGACGTTTAAGGGGGGATATGATAAACGTATATAAGTATATTAATGGCCCATACAAAAAATATGGAGAAAAACTGTTCCAGGTTAAACCCCCCCAAAGGACGAGGGGGCACTCCCTCCGTCTGGAGAAGAAAAAGTTTAGTCTCAAGGGGCGACACGCCTTCTTTACCGTGAGGACTGTGAATTTATGGAACGGTCTACCTCAGGAACTGGTCACAGCAGGAACAATTAACAGCTTTAAAACAGGATTAGATACATTCCTGGAACAAAATAACATTAATGCTTATGAAGAAATATAAAATCCCATCCCTTCCCCAATATCGCGCCACACCCCTACCCCTTAATTCCCTGGTTGAACTTGATGGACATATGTCTTTTTTTCGACCGTACTAACTATGTAACTATGTAACCAGTGTGCCTTCAGCTGTTGCAAAACTACAACTCTCAGCAGTCACCAACAGCCAATGGGCATGCTGGGAGTTGTAGTTATGCAACCAGCAGATGCAC
Source organism: Hyla sarda (assembly GCF_029499605.1). Taxonomy (NCBI): domain Eukaryota; kingdom Metazoa; phylum Chordata; class Amphibia; order Anura; family Hylidae; genus Hyla; species Hyla sarda. Next base: position 344,696,944 of record NC_079192.1, on the reverse strand, counting down.
CACTACAACTCCCAGCATGCACTTTAGCTGTTTGTGCAAGCTGGGAGTTGTAGTTATACAACAGCTGAAGGTACACTTTTCCATAGAAAAAATGTGCCTCCAGCTGTTGCAAAACCATAAGTCCCAGCATGCCCATAAGGGAATGCTGGGAGTTGTGGTGGTCTGCCTCCTGCTGTTGCATAACTACAGCTCCCAGCATGCCCTTTTTGCATGCTGGGAGCTGTTGCTAAGCAACAGCAGGAGGCTGTCACTCACCTCCTGCTGCTGCTCCGTCGCAGGACAGTCCCTCGCCGTCGCTCCTGGGGCCCCGATCCCAACATGGACGCCGGGGATCGGGGTCCCCAGCACACGGGGTCGTCTTCCCGCACGCGTTCACGTCCTCTGGAAGAGGGGCGGAGCGGGTTGCGGGAGTGACACCCGCAGCAGGCGCCCTGATTGGTCGGCCGGTAATCCGGCTGACGAATCAGGGCGATCATGAGGTGGCACCAGTGCCACCTCACCCCTGCAGGCTCTGGCTGTTTGGGGCCGTCAGAGACGGCCCCGATCAGCCAGTAATTCCGGGTCACCGGGTCACTGGAGACCTGATTGACCCGGAATCGCCGCAGATCGCTGGACTGAATTGTCCAGCGATCTGCGGCCATCGCCGACATGGGGGGGCATAATGACCCCCCTGGGCCATATGCCAGGATGCCTGCTGAATGATTTCAGCAGGCTTCCGGCTGCGGTCCCCAACCGGCTAGCGGTGGGGACTGGAATTCCCACGGGCGTATGGATACGCCCTGCGTCCTTAAGGACTCGGAATGCAGGGTGTATCCATACGCCCTGCGTCCTTAAGAGGTTAAAATACAACTAGCAAAAACAGTTATTTAGAAAAATAAAAATAGGGAAAATGAAAAAATATATCTTTGTAAAAAGAAAGAATTGTATCATAATAAAAAGAAAAAAAGGGAGGGGAGGTATTTATTTATCCTTTATGTAAGGTAATATTTGATTTGAGTGTGTATACGTGTATCCAAACACCGCTCAATATACATTTTATATAAGGAAAAACATTTACAAAAACAAATAATAAAATATGAGAAGAGCATAAAGAAAACATATACATATGCGTATGTATATATATATGGTCTGAACGAGAGCATACAGAACAAAGTAGGAGGGTACAAAATAACTAAAGTAAAATAATTTTAATTTTAGCGTACGTTTTCTATGGTCTCGTTCAGACCATGCGGCATTAACATGGATAGAGTAAATATCCAAAAGGACTCACGATTGATAAGATGTTGAAACCGGTTTGGTTTGTCCAAAGGGACAGACTCTAAAATAACTAAGTGTAAAGAAGATAAATCATTGTTGTGCACTAAAGTAAAATGACGGGAAACGCTATGTAGTGTGAACTTGTTCTTGATATTAGAACGGTGTTTGGACATACGGCAACGAACTGTTTGGATTGTACGACCAACATATTATAAGTTGCAACTACAAGATAGTAAATAAATTGCATATTGAGAATTAAAACTCAAATTCTGATTAATGTTATATATTTTTTTAGTATAATAGTATACTAAAAAAATATATAACATTAATCAGAATTTGAGTTGTAATTCTCAATATGCAATTTATTTACTATCTTGTAGTTGCAACTTACAATATGTAGGTCGTACAATCCAAACAGTTCGTTGCCGTATATCCAAACACCGTTCTAATATCAAGAACAAGTTCACACTACATAGCGTTTCCCGTCATTTTACTTTAGTGCACAACAATGATTTATCTTCTTTACACTTAGTTATTTTAGAAACCGGTTTCAACATCTTATCAATCGTGAGTCCTTTTGGATATTTACTCTATCCACGTTAATGCCGCATGGTCTGAACGAGACCATAGAAAACGTACGCTAAAATTAAAATTATTTTACTTTAGTTTTTTTGTACCCTCCTACTTTGTTCTGTATGCTCTCGTTCAGACCATATATATATATATATATATATATATATATATATATATATACATACGCATATGTATATGTTTTCTTTATGCTCTTCTCATATTTTATTATTTGTTTTTGTAAATGTTTTTCCTTACATAAAATGTATAGTGAGCGGTGTTTGGATATACGTATACACACTCAAATCAAATATTACCTTACATAAAGGATAAATAAATACCTCCCCTCCCTTTTTTTCTTTTTATTATGATACAATTCTTCCTTTTTAAAAAGATATATTTTTTCATTTTCCCTATTTTTATTTTTCTAAATAACTGTTTTTGTTAGTTGTATTTTAAATATAAAGTGCACATAGAGATATTATACTTTTTACTATTGCGTAAATTAATCTTTTTATACTGATTTACCTGTGCAATATAAACTGGATGTGTTATACGAATTGCCGGGGGTTTAGGATTGGTCTGCCGGTGATTATTCTCCTGACGCACATCTCCATTTCCCAGATAAATTCACTGTTCATGTGTCTCTAACTATGCCTGATGAAGCTGCTGTTGCAGTGAAACGCGTTGCATGATGGGAGAATAAACTACCTTGCTTTTATCCATTGGTTTGCATCACTTGTGTCCAGCGCCACGCACAGACCGGTGTTCCTCTTTGAAGCTATCCACTCGATCTCCACGTTTAACTGATCGGCTGCGGACACCATTATTACACGCGCTCACCATTGTTGTGTATGTGGAAACACAACCTCCATAGGTGAGCGGTTAATTTATATCCCATATACCACACAGGTTTATCGTGTAATACACCATGGAGCGCTGTATCTCTTTTTGTCTGTTTTAGATCTCCTGCCTGACGCCGTGGCTCTCTGCATGGATAAAGCTGTGTAGACGACGGCACAAAGAGGTTCCCTCCATGCATCTCTATGGGAGAGTGTCACGATTCGGCTGGCTGGAGGTGGATCCTCTGTGCCAGAGAGGGATTGGCGTGGACCGTGCTGGTGGACCGGTTCTAAGTTGCTACTGGTATTCACCAGAGCCCGCCGCAAAGCGGGATGGTCTTGCAGCGGCGGTAGCAACCAGGTCGTATCCACCAGCAACGGCTCAACCTCTCTGACTGCTGAAGATAGGCGCGGTACAAGGGAGTAGACAAGAGCAAGGTCGGACGTAGCAGAAGGTCAGGGCAGGCAGCAAGGATCGTAGTCAGGGGCAACGGCAGGAGGTCTGGAACACAGGCTAGGAACACACAAGGAAACGCTTTTACTGGCACAATGGCAACAAGATCCGGCGAGGGAGTGCAGGGGAAGTGAGGTATAAATAGGGAGTGCACAGGTGAACACACTAATTAAGCCAGCTGCGCCAATCAGTGGCGCAGTGGCCCTTTAAATTGCAGAGACCCGGCGCGCGCGCGCCCTAAGGAGCGGGGCCACGCGCGCCGGGACAAGACCGACGGAGAGCGAGTCAGGTACGGGAGCCGGGATGCGCATCGCGAGCGGGCGCCTCCCGCATCGCGAATCGCATCCCGGCTGAGAGGGGTATTGCAGCGCACCTGGTCAGCAGGTCTGACCGGGGTGCTGCAAATGCGAGGATGTTGCGAGCGCTCCGGGGAGGAGCGGGGACCCGGAGCGCTCGGCGTAACAGAGAGCAGGAGATACACAAATGCTGTGTCTCTGGGACTTACATAGAGATGCATAAAGGGGGCATGGTCAACACACTTCATTCATGTGGGGTGCCAGGCTGAAGATTGTGGGGGGTTCCAGTGGTCAGATCCTCCACAATCAAATAAAAAAATGTGCAGGCCACTGCGTGAAAGCAGAAGCAACGTCAAAACTATTGAAAACATTTTTTTACTCACTATAGTGCTGCCCCTTCAACAATGCTGCCATAGGCACAAGCCCACGAGTGCCTCATGTCAAATATAGCCCTGCCTGCCAAGTGATGGGCACATTGATTCAAAGCTCATTATATTCCAGTTATCAGAGCTGTCTTGAGCTGTCATCACATGAACATGACAAATTGTATCCTCTAGACCAGGCAAAGGCAGCCTTCAGCACTGCAGATGTTTTGGACTACATCTCCCATGAATCTTTGCCAGCATTTTGGTTGTAAGAGCATCATGGGTGATGTAGTCTGAAACATCTGTAGTGCTGAAGGTTGCCTATGTTTGCTCTAGACCAAAAAACAAATAAATAAATGAAGTTCTTATTGAATGACTGCAAACAGATTTTAAAAGCTATGGGCTGTTGATGCAGAAAGTACGCTGTAAAATAGTATATTATAATTAGAGAAGAAAATGCTTTACTTTCTGAAACGAAATTTTCATTTTAGCTACAGAAAACATACAGTACCTCCAGTGTTGGATTGTAATCTTCTCAGGTTTTCTCTAACATCTGAAAATAAATAATGACCTAATAAAAACATTGTAATAATACATAGAAAAACTAATTCATTTGTCAACAATTGATTTGTTTATAGTTTTTCATGGATCACTGACTTGTAAGCATTTGAGTAGGTGGTGATTGCTACTAGGTACATGCTGGCAAAAACATAACCCTAAACAAAGTGATGGTGTTACTATTACAACAGAAATAGGAGGAAGTAATAGAAGCTAAAATGTGAAAGCAACCATATAAAAGTGTATCCACGCCAGTCTTCTTATTTCCCTTCTATGTTTCCCAGAAGCACCGTAAATGCGAAACAGGTAAAACAATAGACATTTTGCATGTAATTCTGTATTTGGAGTGCTTAGCAGTGGACAACCTATCAAAGTTTCCTTGGTAAGTATGCTCACTTTTTAATAATAAGTTAGAACTTTTCCAACTTTATAGATGTAAGATTAATTTATTTTATGAGATATAATTTTAAGCAGTACAGTAGAAGTGATCTTAAAATGTATAAATATATTAAAGGTCAGGTTTTAAAGTGTTACTGTCATTTAGAAAAACCTTTGATGTGAAAGGGACATGTCGTGTTTTGATCAGTCGTGGTTGCGAGAATAAGGAGAGAGAAGCACTCAGCCAGGCAAGTTCTTTCCCAGCTGTCTCCTTGCTGCAGGAGACCTATTCAATAGAAAGTCTATGGAACCTGTCTCTTGTAGTGAGGAGAAAAGCACTCCCTGCATGTTATAAGAATCAGTGGGGGCCTCAAAACCCAGATTCTGACTAATTAAAACTTTTTAGATATGTCTATGATTATTAATTATAGTAGAATTGTCAGATAAAGCTGCCATGTGTGTACAGTACATGTGAAGTAGACTTCTCTACTTTTCTGTAGCAGCAGCATAGAGGAGATTATAGAGCAGTACTAAGGGGTGTAAGTAGCGAATTCAGTTTTGGGGTAAATCAGTAATCCAGCAGTATCTCTGTGTTCCTTCCTCTTTTACTCCTCTTCTTTCCTTCTCACCCCTCATCCCTTTTCTCCTGTCTATTGGAGTCTGCTCTATGATGTCCCTGTAAAGGGACACGGCAGGTGGTGGATCCTCTGGGCCTGTGTGGATGTTGACGTGAGCCGTGCCAGGGAGCGGAGTCTAAGGTGCCACTGGTTTTCACCAGAACCTACCACAAAGCGGGATGGTCTTGCTGCAGCTGGCGGCACCCAGGTCGCTACCTGTGGCACGACTCGTCCACACAGGTAGCTGGGGTTGGCAAGGCACAGAAGGAGACTGGCAGGATATGGCAAGATGGCAGAATGTCAGGGCAGGTAACACAGGTGCAAGGGAGGTTAGGTAGCAAGGAACTGATACATGGTAACAGGAACACAGGACTTTCACTATGGAACTAGGCAATGAAAGATCTGTCAGGGAAACAAGGGAGGAGCTGATATTTAAGGACAGGGTGTAGGTAGGTGTAGACACTTAATTAAATGAGCACTGGCCCTTTAAGAGTAAGAGCTCCACGCACGCATGCCCCAGCCTCCTAGGTTGCATCGGGGCTGCGAGGACACAGAGAGGCGGAAGATGAGGGAGGTGAGTGATGGGCTGGGATTCACATGCAGGTTTGTCCCACGATGCAAATCCCAGCCCTGCCAGCAGCGGGGACATGAGCAAAGAGCACTCATGGCTGACGTGTCTGTCTGGAGTGCGGGCGTTACAGTCCCCTCAGTGGTTTATGAATGAGTGAGCAGCTATGCCAAGGGAGCGTTAATAATCATTAACCCCTTAAGGATGCAGCGGATGCCATTTTTGTTTTTTCATTTTTTTCTCCTCACCTTTTAATACCCATAACTCTTTAAATTAGAAGAGCTTGTTTTATCACAAGATATACAGCAAAACCCCAAAAATATTTTGTGGAGCGAAATAAAAAAAAATATGGAATTTTGAAACTTTTGAGATTTTGTTTCTACTCAATACACTTTACGGTTAGTGATGAGAAGCATATGACATATTCGAATTCAGGATATTTCGCGAATATATGGACAAATATTCATCCCATATTCGTGAAATTCGCATAATCGACATATTCGCAGTTATTTTTGCCTTGCGTAAATGTGCAATCACGTATTCGCATGCGCATATGCGAATACTGACAACTATCTACATATTTATATTATCTATTGTTACGCCTAGCGCTCCGGGTCCCCGCTCCTCCCCGGAGCGCTCACGGCGTCTTTCTCCCTGCAGCTCCCCGGTCAGTCCCGCTGACCGGGAGCGCTGCACTGTCATGGCCGTTGGGGATGCGATTCGCACAGCGGGACGCGCCCGCTCGCGAATCGCATCCCAGGTCACTTACCCGTTCCCGTCCCCTGCTGTCATGTGCTGGCGCGCGCGGCTCCGCTCTCTAGGGCGCGCGCGCGCCAGCTCCCTGAGACTTAAAGGGCCAGTGCACCAATGATTGGTGCCTGGCCCAATTAGCTTAATTGGCTTCCACCTGGTCCCTGACTATATCTGACCTCCTCCCATGCACTCCCTTGCCGGATCTTGTTGCCCTTGTGCCTAGTGAAAGCGTTTTGTGTGTCTAAAGCCTGTGTACCAGAACTTCTGCTATCCACCCTGACTACGAACCTTGCCGCCTGCCCCCGACCTTCTGCTACGTCCGACCTTGCTTCTGTCTACTCCCTTGTACCTCGCCTATCATCAGCAGTCAGAGAGGTGAGCCGTTGCTAGTGGATACGACCTGGTCACTACCGCCGCAGCAAGACCATCCCGCTTTGCGGCGGGCTCTGGTGAAAACCAGTAGTGACTTAGAACCGGTCCACTAGCGCGGTCCTCGCCAATCCCTCTCTGGCACAGAGGATCCACTACCTGCCAGCCGGCATCGTGACAGTAGATCCGGCCATGGATCCCGCTGAGGTCCCTCTGCCTTATATCTCTGATATCACCACGGTGGTCGCCCAGCAATCCCGACAGATCGCCCATCTAACCCACCAGCTGTCGGAAATGTCCACCATTGTGCACCAACTTCAGTCGCAACTTCAGCAGCAATCATCTCCTCCGCCAGCTCCTGCACCCCTTCCGCAGCGAGTGGCCACTCCTAGCCTCCGCCTGTCCTTGCCGGACAAATTTAATGGGGACTCTAAGTTTTGCCGTGGCTTTCTTTCGCAATGTTCCCTGCACATGGAGATGATGTCGGACCAGTTTCCTACTGAAAGGTCTAAGGTGGCTTTCGTAGTCAGCCTTCTGTCTGGAAAAGCCCTGTCATGGGCCACACCGCTCTGGGACCGCAATGACCCCGTCACTGCCTCTGTACACTCCTTCTTCTCGGAAATTCGAAGTGTCTTTGAGGAACCTGCCCGAGCCTCTTCTGCTGAGACTGCCCTGCTGAACCTGGTCCAGGGTAATTCTTCCGTTGGCGAGTACGCCATACAATTCCGTACTCTTGCTTCTGAACTATCCTGGAATAATGAGGCCCTCTGCGCGACCTTTAAAAAAGGCCTATCCAGCAACATTAAAGATGTTCTGGCCGCACGAGAAACTCCTGCTAACCTGCATGAACTCATTCATCTAGCCACTCGCATTGACATGCGTTTTTCTGAGAGACATCAAGAGCTCCGCCAGGAAAAAGACTTAGATCTCTGGACACCTCTCCCACAGTCTCCACTGCAATCTGCGCCTAGGCCTCCCGCCGAGGAAGCCATGCAAGTGGATCGGTCTCACCTGACCCTGGAAGAGAGGAATCGCCGTAAGGAAGAGAATCTTTGTCTGTACTGTGCCAGTACCGAACATTTTTTGGTGGATTGCCCTATCCGTCCTCCACGTCTGGGAAACGCACGCTCGCACCCAGCTCTCGTGGGTGTGGCGTCTCTTGATGCTAAGTCGGCTTCTCCACTTCTCACGGTGCCTGTACGGATTTCTACTTCAGCCAGCTCTTCCCTCTCAGCCGTGGCCTGCCTGGACTCTGGTGCCTCTGGGAATTTTATTCGGGAGTCCTTGGTGAATAAATTCCGCATTCCGGTGACCCGTCTTGTCAAGCCACTCCACATTTCCGCGGTCAACGGAGCCAGGTTGGATTGCACCCTGCGTTACCGCACGGAGCCCCTCCTAATGTGCATCGGACCTCATCACGGGAAAATTGAATTTTTGGTCCTTCCCAATTGCACTTCCGAAATTCTCCTTGGACTACCCTGGCTTCTACACCATTCCCCAACCCTGGACTGGTCCACTGGGGAGATCAAGAGTTGGGGTCCCTCTTGTTCCAAGGACTGCCTTAAACCGGTTCCCAGTACTCCCTGCCGTGACCCTGTGGTTCCTCCTGTATCCGGTCCCCCTAAGGTCGTTAGGGACTCTGCCTGCCACAGAAAATGCCTCTCCCCCCCTCCCAGTCCACTCAGGCAAGCCTCGGTGCCTCCTCATGGCCCTCGTCCTGGTGTCACACTGCCCCGTGCCAGGCCTCGCCCTCTGCCCTCCCTCCCCATTCCCACTCCTGCTGTACTGCCTGCCATTGAGGAAACCATCCATTCCTTCCCGGTGTCCTCATCCCAGGGGAGGCAGTCACCGGACAAAAAAAAGGGGAGACCTAAGGGGGGGGGTACTGTTACGCCTAGCGCTCCGGGTCCCCGCTCCTCCCCGGAGCGCTCACGGCGTCTTTCTCCCTGCAGCTCCCCGGTCAGTCCCGCTGACCGGGAGCGCTGCACTGTCATGGCCGTTGGGGATGCGATTCGCACAGCGGGACGCGCCCGCTCGCGAATCGCATCCCAGGTCACTTACCCGTTCCCGTCCCCTGCTGTCATGTGCTGGCGCGCGCGGCTCCGCTCTCTAGGGCGCGCGCGCGCCAGCTCCCTGAGACTTAAAGGGCCAGTGCACCAATGATTGGTGCCTGGCCCAATTAGCTTAATTGGCTTCCACCTGGTCCCTGACTATATCTGACCTCCTCCCATGCACTCCCTTGCCGGATCTTGTTGCCCTTGTGCCTAGTGAAAGCGTTTTGTGTGTCTAAAGCCTGTGTACCAGAACTTCTGCTATCCACCCTGACTACGAACCTTGCCGCCTGCCCCCGACCTTCTGCTACGTCCGACCTTGCTTCTGTCTACTCCCTTGTACCTCGCCTATCATCAGCAGTCAGAGAGGTGAGCCGTTGCTAGTGGATACGACCTGGTCACTACCGCCGCAGCAAGACCATCCCGCTTTGCGGCGGGCTCTGGTGAAAACCAGTAGTGACTTAGAACCGGTCCACTAGCGCGGTCCTCGCCAATCCCTCTCTGGCACAGAGGATCCACTACCTGCCAGCCGGCATCGTGACATCTATCTATCCATCTATCTCCTAATTCTTGGTCTATTCTTGGTCTATACAGAAGTGATAATGGGTCTATGACATTTTTCATTTTGAATATTGTTATGTCATATTTGCGAATATCGTCACTATCTATCTACTTATCTAATTTTAGTGATGATATTCATGAATATTCGCTCTCCAGTCTAATACAGTAAATAGTATAGGAGCCTTCTTTAGACCACAAGCTGGAAGCAGGAAGGGATGAGATCTCTGTGATGCGTTCTGTGGGAAAAACCAAAATTCCGAATATTCTTAATTACGAATATGTTGCACTATATTCGTCATAATCGCGAATATGCGAAATTCTCGATAAATATTAGAATTGAGAATATTCGCGCTCAACACTTTTTACAGTAAAGATTGTTTTCTTTGTTCTGTAGGTCGATATGAGTATGATACCAAATATATATGTTTTTATTTATTTTACTACTTTTTAAAAGAAAAAAGGTATACTTAAAACTGTTCTGACTACTATGCTTTTTCTATTATTCTGTTTATGGAACTGGATGAGGGCAATTTTTTTGCATCATGATCTGTAGTTTTTATTGATACCATTGTTATTTAGATGGGACTTCATGATAATATTTAATTTTCTGTGGTATATAAAGGGATTTAAAAAATCAGCAGTTTTGGCATATTTTTTTCTTACTTTTGCCATTCACTAGGGATGAGTGAATTGAATCTGACGAATACGAATTCGTTACTGATTTCAGAAAAAATTTGATTCATAATGAATGCAAATATCGCTGTGATTCGATCGCGCAAATCGCTTCATTAAACTCAATTTAGCGCGGTCCCGGCTGCAGGGGCCGGGCATCTAAAATGGCAGATCCACATGTGAGGACATGGGGCAAGGAATCCTGGAAAGGCAGGAAGAAGGGTAGGCAGGAGGACCCTGAATCACATGCAGCATGCAGCCTATCAGCAGCCAGCCACCCCTGTGATGTCACAGCCCTATATAATCGGCAGCCATCTTGCGGCCAGTCACATCAGCGTTCTATTACAGATAGAGGAACAGACAGCAGTGTGTGTTGCACAGAAAAGCATTTTTACAGTAGCGATTCACCTCCCAGTCACATCAGCGTTCTATAGCAGAGAGGGACAGAGAGCAGTGTGTTTTGCAAAGAAAAGCTTATTTACAGCAGGGATTCACCTCAAGCCCAAATCCAGCCTAGAAGCACTGATAGGGAAGGGATTGAGATAGAGAGAGAGTGCAATTTTGGGTGTAGTATACAGCGACTGTGTGCTGCAGCACTGGTGTGCACAACAACTGAAAATCTAATAGTAGCCAGCCAGTTAGGGTGAGCATAGCACTAAAAGCTTATTGTCCTCTATTAAGTGTAACCTGTGCGTACATCTAAGTGGTCTACCATTTTGTTCCTGTTAAAGTCTTAAGGGCCTAGATACTGTAAAAGGCCAGGAAAAAGTACACACCTGCTGGTGTTGTAAACAAATACTGTTTTAAGCGTACTGGGGCGCATTTTCCTCCCTTCATAAGTGCATACCACATATGTACATGTAAGTGGTGTACCATTTTTTTCCTGTTAAAGTCTTAAGGGCCTAGATACTGTGAAAGGCCAGGCAAAAGTACACACCTGCTGGTGTTGTAGACAAATACTGTTAAGCGTAGTGGAGCATATTGTACTCCTCTCATATACGCACTAGGTATGTCAGAGGCAAAGAAGTGCCAGGACGTGCACAGAGGAGTGGCAGAGGCCTAAATTAATCAGGCAGAGATAACAGCAGACTAGGCGCAAGTGGCAGCAGGAGTCGCAGCAAGAGGCCTGAGCTCCCGGCATCAGCTAGCGGTCGTGTCTCACCCAGCAACCCATCTGCCATCATCGATTGGTTACCACCGTAATCCACTTCATCACAAGTGACATCTGACCCAGTTAACAGTCGGTGGGTTCCTCAGACACAACCCTCAGTTGGCATGGCCCGGGAGCAGTCCCTGTCCTCCCATTGCCTCTGTTCTATGCTATTCCCTCCCCCAGAGAAGTATCTTATGCTGTGGGTTCAGCTCCACTATTTAGTGAGGACGATCTACTAGAGGACAGTCAGCAGCTACTGCCCAGCCAAGAAGTGGAGGAGACATCCGCCGCTTCCTCTGCTAGGCGGGCAAGTAGTGATGAGGAGAGTGTTTTGAAAGGTGGTATTGCGAGCGTTCAGGCTACTGAAGTAGACACTGTTGAGCAACCTGAGGAGGACATCAGTGACGTGCAGACACAACTGGATGATGATGAAGCCGATCGCACTTGGGAGCCAGGTGCAGAAGGGGCTTCATCATCATCAGGAGAAGAGGGTTGCAGGTTGCCCGTGAGGCAGCAACTGAGCAAAAAGGTGGTAACACGGTTGGCAGTCAGCATGGGGGCAGACGTGGTAAGTCTGGAGCCAAACGTGCCCGGGGTAGACCACCTACTTCGTGGCAGCCTACCTTCCCGGGAGGTAGTGGAACAGGGGTTCCTGGAATCGGCGGCAGTAGCAGTCAATCAGTGCAGACTGTTGGTGGGAAAATCAGCTTCTCGGCGGTGTGCTTTTCATCAAGCATGCAGAGGATGTTAACCTGGCCACATGCAAGATGTGTCGGCAGAAGATGAAGCGTGGCCAGGGTCCCAATGTTGGCACCACGGCCCTGCGTCAACATATGCAACGTCACCATAATGCAGCCTGGGAAAACCGTGGCTTCGATGTGGTGGTCCAGCCTGCTGCATCACCCAGTGGCGCAACGCTCCATGTTTCAGCCAGCCAAGGCTCCACCACCCCAGCCAAAGGGAGCTGTGTGTCATACCCATCTTCTGTTGCTCCTGATGCTCCTGCTCCTCCTACTTCGAGCCAGTCATTCAGTCAGCAATCCATCGGCAAACCATGTCCAAGAGTATGCGCCCACTCATGCAATGGCGCACAAGCTGAATGTGCTCCTGTCCAAGTTGCTGGTGCTGCAGTCCCTCTCTTTTCAAGTGGTGGACTCTGCACCTTTCAGAGAACTGATGGCTTGTGCCGAGCCGAGGTGGAGAGTCCCAAGCCGTTATTTATTTGCTACTGTCATGTCTGTCCTGGTCTGTGTTCACACACAGCTATTGGATTTGCTGTGTGTGAACAGTTTTATGTTTCCTGGTCAGGGAATAGTTAATGTCTCTGGCTTTTTCAGCCTCAGTCTCTGTTGTCCAATTGAATTTAGGGTGTGTCTATTTAAATTCAGCACTGACTAGCTTCAGTGCTGGTGATTGACTTCATTTACTGATGGACTTCCTGATGTCTAGCTGCTAACATGCTGGCTATGCTGCTAATGGAGGCTTGGTGAAACAATCTTTGTTTGAGCTTTTAATCTACTATCTCTGTTTTTGCATGCACTTTGTATTTTCTGGTTTTAGCCATGTCAGGTGGCATGCTTTTAGTGGATTTTAAGCTGAGTTTGTTTAGTCGGTTTTAGGATTTGTATATCCTTTCTGCTATGTGTCTGGTCACACTGTGTTTTCTCTTGTATGCGTTTATGTGAAGTTCTGTGTTTTATATTTCTGCTTTTCCTACTGGGCCAGCATCCTGTCCACATTGTGGAGTGTGCCGCTGGCCAGTAGTCTATTTGGATTTATTATTAATGGCTACTCCTATAGTGGAGTGGAGTGTCCAGTTTGTGTGTTCAGTGTAAACAGTGTTCTATAAATATATCATGTGTATCTAGGCATCCCTGTTACCGCTCCATGGGAATTTTTGTCTACTGGAGGTGTTCTGAAGGGATTGTGATTATTCCTTTCTTGTGTTCAGTGTGAACAGTGTTCTATAAATATATCCTGTGTATCTAGGCATCCCTATTAACTGTCCATGGGGACTTCGTGTCCACTGGAAGTTTTCCATAGGGAATGTGAATATTCCTGATTAGCGATAGATCCCTGTTTCTGGTCCATGGGGACTTTGTGTCTACTGCACGTTTTTGGGGGATTATTCTATATTCCTGTCTGTTCCTAAAGTCTATTGACTTATCCATTTTCCTGTCTGGTGTTTTGAACTCTATTTTTATTAGTTCTTAATTTCAGATCTTTGGAATTCTGTACATGACTACTGATCTATAGTGTCCTCTGTTCACGACCACTGAGTCCTCTGTTCATGTCCGCTGATCTATAGTGTCCTCTGTTCACGACCAAGGATCTATAGTGTCCACTGTTCACGACCACTGAGTCCTCTGTTCATGTCCGCTGATCTATAGTGTCCTCTGTTCACGACCAACGATCTATAGTCTCCACTGTGCATGACCACTGAGTCCTCTGTTCATGTCTTCTGATCTATAGTGTCCTCTGTTCATGACCGCTGATCCATAGTGTCCGCTGTGCTGCTCACTGATCTGTGTACTCTGAACTTATACTATTGAGTTCCATGTTCCTGTTATGTTTCTGGTTTATGACCGACTGTTTATTAGTATGTGTTTTTATTAGGCCCCTGCACTTTAGCTCAGGGAGGGACTGGCGCCCAGTTGTCGATCCACCGGTTAGGGTGGATGGGCAAGTAGGCAGGGAGAGTGATTTTAGGGTCAGTTTAGAGCTCACTGAATTCTGGAGTTTCATGCAGGCCCATTCCCACAGGTGTATAAAATCAAGCACTTACCAGTACCATCTGCCATTACAAATAGAGATGAACGAACTTACAGTAAATTCGTTTCGTCACGAACTTCTCGGCTCGGCAGTTGATGACTTATCCTGCATAAATTAGTTCAGCTTTCAGGTGCTCCCGTGGGCAGGAAAAGGTGGATACAGTCCTAGGAGACTCTTTCCTAGGACTGTATCCACCTTTTCCAGCCCACCGGAGCACCTGAAAGCTGAATTAATTTATGCAGGATAAGTCATCAACTGCCGAGCCGAGAAGTTCATGACGAATCAAATTTACTGTAAGTTCGCTCATCTCTAATTACAAACAATTGGGATAGGAGGGGTTGCCCCATAGAGCTTAGTGAATTTAAGCATACAACTTTAATACAATGACATTGTTAAAACATGTCAGTTAATGAAACATTTTCCCTCATAGATATTTCACGATTAAGGAATTGGTATTATTGCAAAGTTGAAGCATTTATAAACCATAGCAACTCAGCTACTAATGCTGAGGCACATAGCAGGAGATCTATCAAAACCCGTGCAGAGGAAAATTTGCCCAGCTGTCCATAGAAACAACTCAGATTGCTTATTTTATTTTTCAAATGTCTTTTTAAAAATTGAAGGAGCAATCCGATTGGTTGCTATATGCAACTGGTCAACTTTCCTCTGCACAGGTTTTGATAAATTTCCATCATAGTGTAAAAATGCCACCAACAGGGCTGGCGCAAGCCTAAGCCTTACAGTGCTGGTAGGGGGGGGGCAGAAAAATCCAAATTCCCAACCACTGGCAGGGGATTCGGATCACATGTGCCACAACTGCTAACCCTCACCAAATCGGTTGCTGGGAGCAGATGTGCCCCACGCAGGCATGCACCTCTGCTCCTAGCCCCTATCTGCAATTGCTGGATCCGAACAGCCATACTTTGTTCATGCGGTGGAAGTGAAGGCTGGAAAGTCAGTGCAGCCGAGCTGTGAGCGTTGGCTCTGGCGCTGTATCCCCAGACCTAATCAGCAGGTGAGGAGTATGTTTATGTATGATGTGTGTATGTATGTAATGTATGATGTGGGGGATGGCAGCAAATGTAAGTATGATGTGTGTGTATGTATGATGTTTGTGTAAGATGTGTGTGTAGGATATGTGTGTGTATGTTTGATGTGGGTGAGTGGCAGCGGGTGTATTTTTGATGTGTGTATGTATGCTGTGTGTATGTATGTAATATATGATGTTGGCGGCAAATGTAAGAATGATGTGTGTGTATGTATGTAATGTATGATGGCGGTGGAGGAAGGTGTATGTATGATGTGTATATGTATGATAAATGTGTGTAAGCTAGACAGATGTATGTATGATGTGTTTATGTATGATAGATGTGTGTATGTGTGTACCTAAAATGTGCTGCTGCTACTATTACTACTACCTACGTAAACTGGGCTTCTACTACTACTATCGCCATGACGGTCTGGGTCAGATGGAGAAGAGAAAGCAAAGTGAACAACTCAATCAGAGAAGAAGTCACCGAATGTAACTGTATGTAATCACTTATATGGTCTGTGGAGTCTGTGTAGAGCTGGGGTCACTACTGGGGGCATTTTAGTCAGAGTCCCCACAGTCGCCTGCGGAATCCCGCAGCTGGTTGTACAACTAATCCCATCATAGAACAGAGTCTGTCCCATGTTGGGAGTAATAGTAGCACTGCAGAGTTGAGGGATGGCTCCTGCACATCCCCTGGCTGCGGGAGTCTGTGGGCAGCTGTGGAATTGATATAAAAAATCGTATACAGTTCTTATAACATACAATTTTGCATATGGTTTTGTCAGTTTTTTGTTTAGCAATTTGGGGGGAAAAACTGATACAAGACTAAGTAATATGAAGCAACATATGGTAATAATATACTCTTAATCTATTTTCTGAAGCAAAAACCATGACGTGTTTCATTCTTAGTCTGTGAGATATTTATCTGTTACTTCTTAACTGCTTAGTTTTTAATAAAAGAGATCAATATAACAATATCATTTGACAGTTATAGCCTCATTACACTACACAAACAATACCATTCTATAAATAATGAAACAGATGGTGATTAAAACACCCTTTTAGGACTCCAACAGTAGAATATTAATAAACATGCAAAAGCTAAAAGCTGTATTGTGAATAGGAAGAAATTATAGCATCAGTAGTTCAATATAAAAAAATATAAACCTACCACTGTGTTCTAATACAAACATTTCATAAAATTATCTTATATTCATACCAGAATTTTAAATTCATGTAACTTCAAAATGAGCAGAATAAAGAATAACATGTACCCTATAAAATTACTTGGCCAGTATATATAACAGGAATATACTATATATGTTTAAAAATAAATATATAAAGGAAAACCTTTACATATCAATATGATATAATTTAACTTTTCCATACACACGAGTTTACCCCCTTAAGGATGCAGCTCATTTTCACCATAAGGACACAGCCCTTTTTCACAATTCTGACCACTGTCACTTTATGCATTAATAACTCTGGGATGCTTTTACCGATTATTCTGATTCTGAGATAGTTTTTTCGTGACATATTCTACTTCATGTTAGTGGTAAATTTTCGTCGTTACTTGCATCCTTTCTTGGTGAAAAATCCCCAAATTTCATGAAAATTTGGAAAATTTTGCAATTTTCTAACTTTGAAGCTCTCTACTTGTAAGGAAAATGGATATTCCAAATACATTTTCTATTGATTCACAAATACAATATGTCTACTTTATGTTGGCATCAAAAATTGACATATTTGTACTTTTTGAAAAAAATTTGAGGGCTTCAAAGTATAGCAGCAATTTTCAAAATTTTCATGAAAATTGTAAAATCTGAAGGGAAAGATGTTACAGAACTACAACTCCTAGCATGCCTGGGCAGTCTAGGCATGCTGAGAGTTGTAGTTTGGCAACATCTGGAGGGCTACCATTTGGGCACCACTATAATAGTGGTCTCCAAACTGTGACCCTCCAGATGTTGCAAAACTACAACTCCCAGCATGCCCAGACAGCCTTTGGCTGTCTGGGCATGCTGGGAGTTGCAGTTTGGCAACCACTAGAAGGTCAGCAGTAAAGATCGCTTTACTGCCACCTTCCCCCCCCCCCCCACTGATCTTCTCGGTCTCCACCGATGATCGGCAGTCCCCACGGCATTTTCTTTCCAGGTACCGGGTGGTACAGGGTGGGCAGAACGGGGGGGTTTCCATGGCAACCCCCTGTTGTGCACTGCCATTGGTCAGAAGTAATTTCTTACTAATGGCAGGGGATAGGAGGAGATCGCAGCGCTGCAACCTCGCTCCTATCCCTCAGGATGATCGGGGCTGTCACTGACAGCTCTGATCATCCCTATTTTCCGGGTGATCGGGTCACCAGAGACCCGATCAGCCTTGAATAGGAGAAAATCGCATGTCTGAATTGACATGTGATTTTCTCCGATCGCCGACATGGGGGGGGGGGGGGGGGGTAATGATTTAAGCAGGCGTCCCAGTCCGGTCCCCAACCGGCTAGCGGCGGGGACCAAAATTCCCACAGGTGTATCCATACGCTCTACGTCCTTAAGGACTAGGGATGCAGAGCATATGCATACGGCCTATGTCCTGAACAGGTTAACATGCTGGTGGGAACTGCCTACTGACGAGTTTGGGGAATGCCCTATGTTCAAGGGCAGATGTTGGGGGTAAGAAGGGTTTGGCAAATTGTATTGCAACATTGCCTAAGGGGCCTATTACACTCTGATTATCTACCAATAAGGCCGATATTTCCTTGTGTAATAGACCTAGCGATCACCAGACAAGCAAGAAAATATCTGTTTAGGGCTGATTGCATAATTTTAGCAGACTAGAAAATTATTGATCTCCCTGTGTGAACTGTACATGAGCAGCCAATTCTAATAAAAGTGAAGGCCTACATAAACAATCCAGCAATTGCTCGTGTGGCACTGCCTGCATGATAGTGGCTCTTCAATTGATCGCTGGTCAACAAAATTGATGCTTGTTATTGTGCAGCAGTCGACCCATCTAAAAGAACCATAAACTTTGTATCTGTCTGAGAGGACTGGCACCTGGTGCTCCTATGGACAGATTTTGCTAAATCTCCCCATTGTGTAGCTAGTGGACATCGTATGTTGGTGTTGTTTCATCCACAAGTGATGATCACAAGACCAGTCTGCTCATTCTTCTAGGCAATCATAGCCTGTATGAGACCCAGTGATCAGTCTCATGCAGGCCTCGGTTGCCTAGAAGAGTGACCAAATTGCCTTGTCTCCTAATGCAGAGTTATGTGTGGTCAGTAGCAGGAACTAATGCCATTCTTTTGCAAAAGTGAAAGTTAAGTAGAAAAATTATTATTTTGCAAAGTATTATGCGGGATAATCACTTTCCAAATGAAACTGCAGTTCATTCAATTTAAATATGAAAAAAATTAAGATTATAATTTTTCAAATGTTTTAGTGAAGGGAGGGGCTTAATGTGCCTCTAGTCCTATGGGGTTCTACTGTTGTATTTTACACATTCAGTCAGCATTCAGTCATTGTTAAAAAAAACAAATTGGTCTGCACTCAATACCCCGGAAATGAGAATGTGAAAACTAAATTTTTGGATATTAAAGGAAATTTACAATTTCCCATAGACATAAGCATTCACACCCTTTACTATGACAATCTAGCTCTGGGGCCTCCCATTTCTGAAAAGCAACTTTGAGATCCTACTAAACCTTGACTGAGTAATCTTTGCTAAATTCAGTTGATCGGACATGATTTGGAAAGACACACCCCTTTCTATATAAGGTCTCACAGCTGACAATGCATACTAGAGAAAATAAATAGGTCATTAGGTGGAAATAACTGCCTGTAGAGTTCAGAGATAGAATTGTGTGGAGGCACAGATCTGGAGAAGGCCACACAAATATTTCCGCTGCACTGAAAGTTCCCAAGAGTACAGTGGCCTCTATAATACTTAAGTGGAACAAGAAGACTTTTCCTTGAGCTGACCATCTCACCAAATGAAGTTATTATTGGACAAAGCACCTAGGTAAGAGAGCTGACACATAACCCAATGATCACTGGCTGAACTCCAAAGAACCTGTGTGCAGATGGGAGAAATGTATGGATGGTTAAACATCAATGCAGCACTCTTTTCTCGGCTGATCAGAAAGAAGTTGATACTCAAAAAAAGACACATAAAACCCATGTTCACTTTGCAAAATGGCTCCTAAAGGACTCTTATACTGTGAGAAACAAGATTCACTGAGCTGATAAAACCAAAATGTAACTTTCTGGCCAAAATTCTAAGTGTCATGTCTTAAAGAAACCAGGCACTGCTCATCGCCTCCCCAATACCATCCCTACAGTGAAGCATGGTGGTGGTAGCAACATGCTGTGGGGGTGGTTTTCAGTGGCTGGGACCGGGAAGCTGAATGAAGCAAAGTAGAGATATATTCTGATAGAGCACTCTGGACCTCAGGCTGGGCCGAAGTTTCACGTTCCATCAAGACAATGACACCGAGTACAATGCCAATACAACACAAGAGTGGTTTAGGGATAACTCTTTAAATGTCTGTATCTAGATTTCTGGGCATGATGAGTGCATCCTGTGAGGCAATTCTCTTGTTTTGTTTTCTCCTGCTTACACCTCTGCAGTAGGAGCTTCTATCCCAGTGAAGCAAGACTCCCAAAGGTTTAGACAGGCTATCTGTCTCACCAGACCCTCTTCTCCCTTTCATGGTGGGAGAGTCCTACAAATGGGAGCTCCTTCTCTATTACAAGGGTACTCAACTATTTTTAGTAGGGGTCATCTTATCCAGGTCTGTCATCCGGTAAAGGTCAAAGCTAAACGCTAAGGCCTGGTTTATACCTAGGAGCCACCGTGCCATGGAAGAAATAGTACCCCTGAATAAAAGAATGTCACACACTGTGCCCCTAAATATAATACTGCCACCGACTGTACCCCTGTATCTAATAATGCCACACATTGAGCCTCAGAGTATAATACTGCTACACACTGTACCACTAAATCTGATAATACCAGATACTGTATCCCTAAATCTAATAATGCAACACACTGTGCCCGTGCGTATAATACTGCCACACACTGTACCACTAAATCCAATAATGCCTGATACTGTATCCCTAAATCTAATAATGCAACACACTTTGCCAATGAGTATGATACTGCCACACACCATGCCCCTAAGTAGAATACTGCCCCACACTGTGCTGCTAAACATAATTCTGCCGCACACTATACCTCTGAATCTAAAAATTCTACACACTGTGCCCCTGAATATAATACTGCCACACACTGTACTTCTGAGTAGTAGACTGTTATACACTGTTCCCCTAAGTAAATTTTTTACCACATACTGTGCCCCTGAGTATAATACAGCCATACAATGTACCCCTTCATCAAATACTGCCAAACACTGTGCCCCTGAATATAATAATGCCACACACTGTACTCCTGAATTTAATACTGCCACACACTGTGCCCCTGAATTTTATACTGACACACACTGTGCCCCTGAATTTTATACTGCCACACACTCTTCCCCTGACTATAATATTGCCACATACTGTGCCCCCTGAGTATAATACAGCCACAAAATGTACCCCTTAATCTAATACTGCCACACACTGTGCTCTTGAATATAAAAATACCACACACTGTGCCCCTGAGTATAATATTGCCCTACACCATGCTCATGAGTATAATACTGCCACTCACTGTGCTCCAGAGCATAATACTGCCACATGCTTAGCCCCCAAATATAATATTGCCAACACTGTGCCCTTAACTGAATTATACCTCTGTGTCCCTTATCTTCATCCATATTTTCCATTCCAGAGCCGACTTAGGGCATGGGCAAAGCTTCCTAACATCATCGTTGCTGGTCCCCGCTGCGAGCAGGCCTGGGGAAACAGCAGTGGCGACGTCAGGAAGCTCTGTCCATGCCCCAAGCAGACTCCAGAATGGAAGATTCGGAGGAAGATAGTGGGACACTGGGACCACAGATCTTGGACAGGTAAATATGGTTGTCATCAGTGTCACCAAATTCCATTAAAAAAAGATACTACAGAATGTTTTACATTATTATTTTTGCGTTTTAGTGTTTTATAATCAATTACCCAACTGTTTGTCCATTTTTTAAAATAGTTTCCTTGATACTGATACTTATAATTAGAGATGAACGAATCGAAGCTGACGGACCAGAATTCGTTACGAATTTCATGAAATATTCGATTCGCAACGAATGCGAATATCGCTGCGATTTGATCGCGCAAATCGCTTCATTAAACTTCATTTTACAGCGTTCCAGGCTATTGGAGACCTAAAATGGCGGATCCACGTGTGAGTACATGGGGCAGGGGATTATGGGGGGCGGGAAACAGCGACGGGAATGAAGGTAGGCGGAATGACCCTGAATCACATGTGAGATGCAGCCTATGAGTATTCATTGACCCCTGTGATGTCACAGCCCTATAAAATCGGCAGCCATCTTGCCTCTCTTCATTTCGTCTATGCACTCGAGAATAGAGAGATAGAGAGAGATAGATAGAGAGAACGGGACTGCATGTGTGGGAATAGCTTATACCACAGCGTTACACTGCAACTGCTAGTCACATCAGCATTGGGGAAAGACAGGAGTGCAGAGTGCTTTGCTGTTCTCACTGAGAAGGATCATTGATAGCTAAACCTCCTATTCACGTTATTGAGCATTGCAGCAGAGAGGGGCAGATAGCTGTCAACTGCCTCATACAGATCAACAAGCTGCCTGAACTTTATCAACCATCTTACCACCTAATTTTTCAGCGCAATTCAGTGTTTTTTTTGCTCCACGAATCATCTGCTGCTCAGAATTGTGTGACAGAGTGCAATTTAGGGTTTAATCCCTGTATTTTTTTTTTGTGGTGCTGCACTGTTGGGTCCTGCTGCTGTTCACAAATACGTTATTTTTCAGCGGACTGTAGTGCATTTGTCTGCCCTCATACGTGCATAACACATGCCTACATCAAAGCAGTCTACTATTCTGTATCTGTAACAAGTCTAGATACAGGGAAAGTCCTGAGTCCTGGCAAAAGTAATCACCTGCTGGTGTTTCTAAAAAATACTTATTTTTTCTGAGTATAGTTGCGCATATTACTGCCCTCATCAGTGCATACCGCATAGGTACATCCAAGTATTGTACCATTTTGTACCTGTTAATCTGTCAAGCGGTTACATACTGTCAAAGTCCAAACAATAGTATTCACCGGCTGGTGTTTTAAAAAAATGCAGAGTTTTTTCTGCGTATAGTTGCGCATATTACTGCCCTCATCAGTGCATACCGCGTACGTACATCCAAGTATTGTACCATTTTGCACCTGTTAATCTGTCAAGGGGCTACATACTGTCAAAGTCCAAACAATAGTATTCACCGGCTGGTGTTTTACAAAAATAAAGATTTTTTTCTGCGTATTGTTGCGCATATTTCTGCCCTCATCAGTGCATACCGCATACGTACATCCAAGTAGTGTACCATTTTGTACCTGTTAATCTGTCAAGGTCCTACATACTGTGAAAGGACAGCCGTAAGTAATCACCTGCTGCTGTTCTAGACAAATACTGTTTAAAGAGTAGTGTAGCGTATTGTAATACCCTCATATATGCACTAAGTATGTCAGGCAGAGAAGTGCCAGGACGTGCACAGAGGAGTGGCAGAGGCCTAAATACTTCAGGCAGAGTTGGCAGCAGACTAGGGGCGAGTGACAGCAGGAGTCGCAGCAAGAGGCCTGAGCTCCGGCTATCAGCCAGCGGTCGTGTCTCCACCAGCAACTCATCTGCCGTCGTCGATTGGGTAACACGCTCATCCACATCATCACAAGTGACATCTGACACCCCCAGTCAACAGTCGGTGGGTTCCTCAGATACAACCCTCAGTTGGCATGGCCCCGGGAGCAGTCCCTGTCCTCCCATTGCCTTTGTCCTATGCTGTTCTCTCTCCTAGAGAAGTATCTTATGCTGTGGGTTCAGCTCCACTATTTACTGAGGACGATCTAATAGAGGACAGTCAGCAGCTACTGCCCAGCCAAGAAGGGGAGGAGACATTCGCCGCTTGTTCCACTAGGCGGCCAAGTAGTGATGCGGAGAGTGACGTGGGAGGCGGTGTTGCAAGGGTACAGGGTCCTGAAGCAGACACTGTTGGGGAACCTGAGGAGGACATCAGTGACGTGCACACACCTGTTGATGATGAAGAAGCCGATCGCAATTGGGAGCCGGTTGCAGAAGGGGCTTCATCATCATCAGGAGAAGAGAGTTGCAGGTTGCCCTTGAGGCAGCAAGGCGGTAGCACAGTTGGCAGTCAGCGTGGTGGCAGGAGTGGAAATTCAGGAGCCAAACGTGCCTGGTGGTGACCACCTGCTTCGCGGCAGCCTACCTTTCCGGTAGGTAGTGGAACAGGGGTTCCAGGAGACGGCGCCAGTAGCAGTCAATTAGTGCGTACTTTAGGTGGGAAAATCAGCTACTCGGCAGTGTGGAAGTTTTTCATCAGGCATCCGGAGGAGGTTCACGTAGCCACATGCAAGATCTGTCGGCAGAAGGGGAAGCGTGGCCAGGGTCCCAATGTCGGCAACACATGCTTCGCCACCATAAAGCGGCCTGGGAGAACCGTGGCTCTAATGTAGTGGTCCAGCCTGCTGCATCACCCAGTGGCCATCCGCTCCATCCTTCATCCAGCCAAGGCTCCACCACCTCAGCCGAAGGGAGCTGTGTGTGAAACCCTCCTTCTGTCGCTCCAGATGCTCCTGCTTCTCCTGCTTTTAGTCAGCCATTCTGCCAACAATCCATCTGCGAAGCCATGTCCAAGAGACAACAGTAAACCGTATGCGCCCACTCATCCAACGGAACAGAAGTTGAATGTACTCCTGTCCAAGTTGCTGGTGCTGCAGTCCCTCCCTTTTCAAGTGGTGGACTCTGCACCTTTCAGAGAATTGATGGCTTGTGCCGAGCCGAGGTGGAGAGTCCCAAGCCGTCATTTCTTTGCGAAGAAGGCAGTACCAGCCCTGCATAAGTTTGTACAAGAGAAGGTGGGCCAGTCCTTGAGCCTGTCGGTGTGTTCAAAAGTGCACGGCAGCACCGACGTGTGAAGCTGTAACTACAGGCAGGGACAATGCTTGTCTTTTACGGCCCACTGGGTAAATGTGGTTCCTGCACAGCCACAACAGCAACTTGGACAGGTCACACCGCTTCCTCCTCCACGCTCTAGCTCTCAGGCAGTTGGTCCTGTTACAGTGTGCGACGCCACCTCCTCATCCTCCACCGTGTCCTCGGCCTCCACTGCACGTCCAAATCTCGGTGGCCCTTCATCGTCCCATGCGTGTAGGGCACAGTGGTGTCAAGCTGTTCTTCACATGGTTTGCCTTGGTGAAAGGAGTCACACAGGGGAGGAACTGCTAAAATTCATTCGTAAAGAAATCCGAGTATGGCTTACTCCACGAAATCTGAAAATGGGAACCATGGTGACCGACAACGGGAAGAATATCGTGTCCGCGCTGCGACAAGGAAGTGTGAAACATGCGCACGTGTTGAATTTGGTTGTCAAGCACTTCCTCAAGTCTTCACCCCATTTGCAAAACATCCTGAAAATGGCAAGGAAACTGTGCATGCAATTCAGCCACTCGTACACCGCCAAGCACACCTTCCTTGAGCTGCAGCGTCAGAACGGTATCCCACAACATAGTCTTATTTGTGACGTTGCCACACGTTGGAATTCCACCCTCCATATGTTGGACAGACTATACGAACAAAGAAAAGCCATCACTGATTTCTTGATGATCCAAGCAGATAGGACTACTCCCCTGAGTAACTTCAATGTGAATCAGTGGCAGCTCATACGTGACACCTGCCTTTTGCTGAGGCCCTTTGAGGAAGCCACATTATTTGTAAGTCGCCTGGATTACGCCATGAACAACGTAATTCCACTCCTACATTTCCTACAACAAATGATTGAAACGATGGCTGGTCACGGCAATGGAGATGTTGCGCCTACATCTCAAGACTACATGAGCCCTGTGGGGGCTGAACTGGAGGAGGAGGATGAGGGGCACAGTTTAGGTTGGATGAGATGGCCGGTGTTTCCAGTCATCGTACAGGAGAGGAGGAGCCGTAGTAGCAGCAGCCAGAGGAGCTGGAGGGTTATGAGGAAGGCGAGACAGAGGACCCAGACACACCGTGGCAGTATGCAGTGGAGATGGAGGCAGGTAGTCCCTCCGAGTCACTGGCGCAAATGGCAACATGCATGCTCAGTTGCTTGCGTAGTGACCCCCGAATTGTCAAAATTCGTCAGCGGGATGACTTCTGGATCTCCACCTTATTAGACCCTTGCTACCGTCCCAAAATGGGGGCCTTTTTTACACCCACTGAGAGGGAGGACAAACTGACCTACTACAAAGACATTCTACGTAGTCAGTTGGCTGATGCCTATCGGCCACATGGTCCATCCACTCGCAGGTCTGACTCGGGGAGCCCTCTGTGCTCACCTTTCACTGCCATGGCTGCTGGGGAGGGGAGGGGTGGCAGGAGCAGTACCAGCTCAATAAGCAGCAGCCTGAGTCTACAGTCGCTGATGAGTAGCTTTCTTCACCCGCATAGTGAAGCAACTCATCAGCAGCGGGTAGACATGGAGCAGGACCTGAACCAGCAGGTGGCGGCATACCTTGACATGACCATGTTAACAACCATTGAAGATCCGCTGGACTTCTGGGCAGCCAAACTTGATTTATGGCCGCAACTAGCAGAGTTTGCCCTGGAAAAGCTGTCCTGCCCGGCCAGTAGTGTGCCATCAGAGCGGGTGTTTAGTGCGGCCGGGGGCATAGTCATCCCAAGGCGAACTCATCTGTCCACTAAAAATGTGGAGAGACTGACGTTTGTCAAGATGAATCAGGCATGGATCAGCCAGGATTTCCAGCCACCAATGCCAAATGCCTCAGAGTAGATTGACCAAGCTGCCACCCCAACACTTCCCAATTATGGTTATGAAACCCTCTTGGGTTATCAATTAGGGTTATGAAACCATCTTTGGTACTGTGATTGCCTGCTCCTTGCTCATCCTGTGTCTTTCAGGAACTACTTGCCTCACAGATGCTTCGGGCCTTGGCCCTTTAATTTTTGGATGTTTAGCAGTAGCTAAATACATGCTTAATGCAAATTTCAACATTGATCTTTAAATGTAAGGGGTTATGAAACCCTTTTGGGTACTGCGAATGCCTGCTCCTGGTTCATCCTGTATCTTTCAGGAACTTCTTGCCTCACTGATGCTCTGGCCTTGGGCCTTTAATTTTTGGAAGTTTAGCAGTAGCTAAATACATGCTTAATGCAAATTTCAACATTGATCTTTAAATGTAAGGGGTTATGAAACCCTCTTGGGTGCTGAGAATGACTGATCCTGACTCATCCTGTGTCTTTCAGGAACTACTTGCCTCACGGATGCCTCGGGGCTTGGGCCTTTAATTTTTGGATGTTTAGCAGTAGCTAAATACATGCTTAATGCAAATTTCAACATTGATCTTTAAATGTAAGGGGTTATGAAACCCTCTTGGGTACTGCGAATGCCTGCTCCTGGCTCATCCTGTGTCCTTCAGGAACTACTTGCCTCACTGATGCTTCTGGCCTTGGGCCTTTAATTTTTGGAAGTTTAGCAGTAGCTAATACATGCTTAATGCTAATTTCAGCAATGATCTTTAAATTCTCGGCGCTATGCCAGGGTCGTCGCCTACCCTGCCGGGGCCGATCCCAGCACCTCACTAAACCATCCAAATGGTAGTAGAGACAGGCAGTGTGTACAAAGGCCAGGGACTTAATGAACCCGAGCTTATGACCCGTTGGAATTCTTCTTTCATTGCAAATAATTGCAATCCCCGATCCCTATCATGAACGGGGTTGAGCGGGTTACCCGCAGTTGTCGGTGAAGGAACGCTGGTCCGTTCAGTGTAGCACGCGTGGAGCCCCGGACATCTGAGGGCATCACACACCTGTTATTGCTCGATCTCGCGATTTTGCGCACTGTAAGGGGTTATGAAAGCCTCTTGGGTACTGCTGATGCCTACTCCTGACTGCTCCTCTGTCTTTCAGGAACTACTAGCCATCATGATGCTTCTGGGCTTGGGCCTTTAATTTTATGATCGGTGAAATAGATACATACATGCTTATTAAAAATGTCAACATTTATGGTGCAATGTATGGGGTTATTAACCCCTTCAGGACGGAGCCCATTTTGGCCTTAAGGACCGGAGCGTTTTTTGCACATCTGACCACTGTCACTTTAAACATTAATAACTCTGGAATGCTTTTAGTTATCATTCTGATTCCGAGATTGTTTTTTCGTGACATATTCTACTTTAACATAGTGGTAAATTTTTGTCGATACTTGCATCCTTTCTTGGTGAAAAATCCGTAAATTTGATGAAAAATTTGAAAATTTAGCATTTTTCTAACTTTGAAGCTGTAAGGAAAATGGATATTACGAATACATTTTTTTTTGGTTCACATATACAATATGTCTACTTTATGTTTGCATCATAAAATTGACGTGTTTTTACTTTTGGAAGACACCAGAGGGCTTCAAAGTTCAGCAGCAATTTTCCGATTTTTCACAAAATTTTCAAACTCAGTATTTTTCAGGGACCAGTTCAGGTTTGAAGTGGATTTGAAGGGTCTTCATATTAGAAATACCCCATAAATGACCCCATTATAAAAACTAACCCCCCCAAAGTATTCAAAATGACATTCAGTCAGCGTTTTAACCCTTTAGGTGTTTCACAGGAATAGCAGCAAAGTGAAGGAGAAAATTCACAATCTTCATTTTTTACACTCACATGTTCTTGTAGACGCAATTTTAGAATTTTTACAAGGGGTAAAAGGACAAAATTTTTACTTGTATTTGTAGCCCAATTTCTCTCGAGTAAGCACATACCTCATATGTCTATGTAAAGTGTTCGGCGGGCGCAGTAGAGGGCTCAGAAGGGAAGGAGCGACAAGGGGATTTTGGAGAGTACGTTTTTCTGAAATGGTTTTTGGGGGGCATGTTACCTTTAGGAAGCCCTTATGGTGCCAGAACAGCAAAAAAAAACCACATGGCATACCATTTTGGAAACTAGACCCCTCGGGGAATGTAACATGGGATAAAGTGAACCTTAATACCCCACAGGTGTTTCACGACTTTTGCAAATGTAAAAAAAAAAAAAAAATTTTTACCTAAAATGCTTGTTTTCCCAAAAAATTTTTATTTTTAAAAAGGGTAATAGCAGAAAATACCCCTAAAAATTTGAAGCCCAATTTCTCCCGATTCAGAAAACACCCCATATGGGGGTGAAAAGTGCTCTGCTGGCGCACTACAGGTCTCAGAAGAGAAGGAGTCACATTTGGCTTTTTGAAAGCAAATTTTGCTCTGGGGGCATGCCACATTTAGGAAGCCCCTATGGTGCCAGGACAGCAAAAAAAAAACACATGGCATACCATTTCGGAAACTAGACCCCTCGGGGAACGTAACAAGGGGTTAAGTGAACCTTTATACCCCACAGGTGTTTCACGACTTTTGCATATGTAAAAAAAAATTTTTTTTTTACCTAAAATGCTTGTTTTCCCAAAAATTTTACATTTTTAAAAAGGGTAAAAGCAGAAAATACCCCCCAAAATTTGTAACACAATTTCTCCCGAGTACGGCGATACCCAATATGTGACCCTAAACTGTTGCCTTGAAATACGACAGGGCTCCAAAGTGAGAGCGCCATGCGCATTTGAGGCCTAAATTAGGGATTGCATAGGGGTGGACATAGGGGTATTCTACGCCAGTGATTCCCAAACAGGGTGCCTCCAGCTGTTGCAAAACTCCCAGCATGCCTGGACAGTCAACGGCTGTCCGACAATACTGGGAGTTGTTTTGCAACAGCTGGAGGCTCCGTTCTGGAAACAGTGGCGTACCAGACGTTTTTCATTTTTATTGGGGAGGGGAGGGGGGCTGTGTAGGGGTATGTGTATATGTAGTGTTTTTTACTTTTTATTTTATTTTTTGTGTTAGTGTAGTGTAGTGTTTTTAGGGTACAGTCACACGGGCGGGGGTTCACAGTAGTTTCTCGCTGGCAATTTGAGCTGCAGCAGAAAGTTTGCGGCAGCTCAAATTTGCAGCCAGATACTTACTGTAATCCTCCGCCCATGTGAGTGTACCCTGTACGTTCACATTGGGGGGAGGGACATCCAGCTGTTGCATAACTACAACTCCCAGCATGCCCGTTGGCTGTCGGTGACTGCTGAGAGTTGCAGTTTTGCAACAACTGTAGGCACACTGGTTATGTATCACTGAGTTTGTGACCTAACTCAGTGTTTCACAACCAGTGTGCCTCCAGCTGTTGCAAAACTACAACTCCCAGCATGTACGGTGCATGGTGTACGGTGACTGCTGAGAGTTGTAGTTTGCAACAGCTGGAGGCACACCGGTCGTGAAACACTGAGTTAGGTAAAAAAAAACTCTGAGTTTCACAATCAGTGTGCCTTCAGCTGTTGCAAAACTACAACTCTCAGCAGTCACCGACAGCCAACGGGCATGCTGGGAGTTGTAGTTATGCAACCAGCAGATGCACCACTACAACTCCCAGCATGCACTTTAGCTGTTTGTGCAAGCTGGGAGTTGTAGTTATACAACAGCTGAAGGTACACTTTTCCATAGAAAGAATGTGCCTCCAGCTGTTGCAAAACCATAAGTCCCAGCATGCCCATAAGGGAATGCTGGGAGTTGTGGTGGTCTGCCTCCTGCTGTTGCATAACTACAGCTCCCAGCATGCCCTTTTTGCATGCTGGGAGCTGTTGCTAAGCAATAGCAGGAGGCTGTCACTCACCTCCAACGATCCAGATGCTGCAGGTCAGTCCCGCTGCCGCAGCTGCTCCTGGGGCCCCGATCCCAACAGGGGCGCCGGGGATCGGGGTCCCCAGCACCCGGGGTGCACGTCCCGCACCCGATCACGTCCTCCAGAAGAGGGGCGGAGCGGGTGCGGGAGTGACACCCGCAGCAGGCGCCCTGATTGGTCGGCCGATAATCCGGCCGACGAATTAGGGCGATCGTGAGGTGGCACCAGTGCCACCTCACCCCTGCAGGCTCTGGCTGTTCGGGGCCGTCAGAGACGGCCCCGAACAGCCAGTAATTCCGGGTCACCGGGTCACTGGAGACCCGATTGACCCGGAATCGCCGCAGATCGCTGGACTGAATTGTCCAGCGATCTGCGGCGATCGCCGACATGGGGGGGCATAATGACCCCCCTGGGCGATATGCCGGGATGCCTGCTGAACGATTTCAGCAGGCATCCGGCTCCGGTCCCCAACCGGCTAGCGGTGGGGGCCGGAATTCCCACGGGCGTATGGATACGCCCTCGGTCCTTAAGGACTCGGGATTCAGGGCGTATCCATACGCCCTATGTCCTGAAGAGGTTAAACCCTCTTGGGTAAAAATTTTTTCAAATTTTATGATAATTTTCTCTGTAAAAAACTTGAATTTTCAAGAATAATAATCATTACACCATTGAACGCTTGTGTATGATTCTTTAATTTAAATTGTCAAAAATAATATGGAGATGGATGAACTCTGCTTCTTTATTTCAGAAAACATTACTTTAGAGAAGAATGTCTTTTTGTGGTCCACCGTCCTGCATTATAGAGTCTTCTGGACTCTTGGCAAGGGCCCCTGCTAGGCTCTGCAGCTCATCAATCTTCTATTCCACCCAAATCCCACACCCAATAAATTAAAATGTATATACCGTATTTATCGGCGTGTTACACGCACCCCCATTTTAACAGGAAAATTTAAGTAAAAAAAGTAAAATAAATGAGTTGGACTAAATGCCACATCATCCCCCCAACTTCGTTTTCTTCTGCACCTGTTTCGTCCTGTCCCCTCCAGTGCCACATCATTCCTTCCCTTTTATCAGTCCCTGTGCCACATTTAACCCCTCTCATCGCCACCCCCCATGTCTCATCATCCCCCCATGTCTCATCATTTCCCCCTGTCATAGACCACCACTAGCCATACAGACATTAAGCATTTAGTGCCTCCCCCACCATCATTTCCCCCTGTCTCATCATCCCCCACCCTGTCTCATCATGCCCTCCATCATTCCCCCCTCATCATCCCCCCCTGTCTCATCATCCCCCACCCTGTCTCATCATGTCCCCCATCATTCCCCCTCATCATCCCCCCCACCCTGTCTCATCGTCCCCCACCCTGTCTCATCATGTCCCTCATCATCCCCCCACCCTGTCTCATCATGTCCCTCATCATTCCCCCCTCATCATCCCCCAACCCTGTCCAATCATTCCTCCACCCTGTCTCATCATGTCCCCCATCATTCCCCCCTCATCATCCCCCCACCCTGTCTCATCATGTCCCTCATCATTCCCCCCTCATCATCCCCCCACCCTGTCTCATCATCCCCCCACCCTGTCTCATCATGTCCCTCATCATTTCCCCCTGTCTCATCCCCCCATCATCCCCCCCTCATCATTTCCCTGTCTCATAATCCCCCCATCATTCCCCCCCTCATCATTTCCCCGTCTCATCATCCCCCCATCATGTTCCTCCTATGGCATCCAGTGGTCTTCAACCTGCAGACCTCCAGATGTTGCAAAACTACAACTTCCAGCATGCCCAGACAGCCAACTGCTGTCCGGGCATGCTGGGAGTTGTAGTTTTGCAACATCTGGAGGTCCGCAGGTTGAAGACCACTCTTCCCCTTTCCTTACTTGTCTGCGCTTCGGCTGTCTTGCGGGCTGCGGGGTCAGTGAAGCAGATGAGTTACGTCCTCTCCCGGCTTCTCTGTGCGGCATCAGGGATGCCACTTTTCAGCGGCGACTACAGGAAATGAAAATTGACGTCAGTGATGCCGCACAGAGAAGCCGGCAGAGAACGTAACTCATCTGCTTCACTGACCCCGCAAGACCCTCCGCCTGACCTGACCTGCCGAAGCGCAGCCAGGTAAGGAAAATAAACAAAACTATAAAAAGCAGGAAAAGGGGGAATGATGAGGGAGGGGGGAGGTTCTCCCGCACTATGCACAGGTACTGGTGGATAGTGCGGGAGATGCTGATTAAAAGGTAGGGCAGATCTGGACAAGGTAGGGCTCATTTTAATCAGCGTCTCCCGCACTATCCACCACACAAGTACCTGTGGATAGTGTGGGAGAAAACAAGTGACAGTGTGGGGAGGAGACGCCGCTGGTCACTGATTTAACAAGCAGACGCTGCTGCGGCCGCTTTAAATCAGTGACCAGAAGATTTATCGGCGTATAATATGCAGGCAGACTTTTTGCCTTAAATTTAAGTTTTAAAAGTGCATGTTATATGCCGATAAATACGGTATGTAAGAAACACTTTAGAGTAGGTAAATTTCAATGACCAATAATAATGGTATACAAGGAGTAAATATATACCACCACACAATAACTGGATAATACCCCCATACTGTACTGAATAAAACCACTATACACAGACCAGTATACTATAAAGAATCTGTATACAATATAAGTGATTATATACAGGACCATATGGCGGTAGATATCAGCTATACACAGGATGTGTACACCATATAAGAGATTACAATTACATTTTGGGACTCGCAATTACGTATTTTCTAATCAGCGGCGTCCTCTTTCCTTTTCTCCGTCCGGAAAAGACCGCCATGTGGATCTCTTAACATCTGCAGGAAAAACATGTCAGACTCTGCATTTTTTAGTGCCCTCCCCTCCTATACACAATCTTTCCATCTATAGGCCCACAAACTGTAATAATGCCCTCCTTGGTGTCCTGCACAGTAAAAGGGCAGGTAGGTAGGTAGCCAGGTAGCCCCCTCTTTCTCATAGGTATATGCAGAGTTACCCCCCCTCTTTCCCATAGGTATATGCAGAGTTACACCCCCCTCTCTTTCCCATAGGTATATGCAGAGCTACGCTACATCCCCCCTCTTTCCCATAGGTATATGCACAGTTACACCCCCCTCTTTCCCATAGGTATATTCAGAGCTACCCCCCCTCTTCCCCATAGGTATATGCAGAGCTACACTCCCTCTTCCCCATAGGTATATGCAGAGCTACACCCCCCTCTTCCCCATAGGTATATGCAGAGCTACACCCCCCTCTCCCTCCCTTTCCCATAGGTATATACAGAGCACCCCCCCTCTCCCTCCTTTTTCCATAGGTATATACAGAGCACCCCCCTCTCCCTCCCTTTCCCATAGGTATATACAGAGCACCCCCTCTCCCTCCCTTTACCATATGTATATACAGAGCACCCCCCCTCTCCAATAGGTATATACAGAGCACCCCCCTCTCCCTCCCTTTCCCATAGGTATATACAGAGCACCCCCCCTCTCCCTCCCTTTCCCATAGGTATATACAGAGCACTCCCAACTCCCTCCCTTACCCATAGGTATATACAGAGCACCACCCCTCTCCCTCCCTTTCCCATAGGTATATACAGAGCACCCCCTCCCTTTCCCATAGGTATATACAGAGCACCCCCCCTCTCCCTCCCTTTCCCATAGGTATATACAGAGCACCCCCCTCTCCCTCCCTTTCCCATAGGTATATACAGAGCACCCCCCACTCCCTCCCTTTCCCATAGGTATATACAGAGCACCCCCCCTCTCCCTCCCTTTCCCATAGGTATATACAGAGCACCCCCCCTCTCCCTCCCTTTCCCATAGGTATATACAGAGCACCACCCTCTCCCTCCCTTTCCCATAGGTATATACAGAGCACCCCCCCTCTCCCATAGGTATATACAGAGCACCCCCTCTCCCTCCCTTTCCCATAGGTATATACAGAGCACCCCCCTCTCCCTCCCTTTCCCATAGGTATATACAGAGCACCCCCCCCTCTCCCTCCCTTTCCCATAGGTATATACAGAGCACCACCCACTCCCTCCCTTTCCCATAGGTATATACAGAGCACCCCCCCTCTCCCTCCCTTTCCAATAGGTATATACAGAGCACCCCCCTCTCCCTCCCTTTCCCATAGGTATATACAGAGCAACCCCCTCCCTCCCTTTCCCATAGGTATATACAGAGCACCCCCCCTCTCCCTCCCTTTCCCATAGGTTTATACAGAGCACCCCCCCACTCCCTCCCTTCCCCATAGGTATATACAGAGCACCCCCCCTTTCCTTCCCCATAGGTATAAACAGAGCACCCCCCCTTCCCCATAGGTATATATAGAGCACCCCCCCTTCCCTATAGGTGTAGGCAGGGTTAAAAAAAAAAAAAAAATGATGCTCACCTGATATCCCACGCAGCGATCTCCTCAGCTGCAGGGCCCGCGTCTTCTCCCCTCCACAGTACAGGCGCCGGATGAGTGACGTCACCGGCGCCTGTACTGCATGCTGCGTGGGGGTGGAGGTCACGTCTCCTCTGTGTAAGCTGCAGATGCGGCTCACACAGAGGGGACTCCTTCTCCTGTATGTGCGTGTATCGCACATACAGGAGAATGTAGCGCTGTCTGCTGGGGATCTGGGACGAGTGTCCCAGATCCTCAGTAGTTCCGGTGGTGGGTCAGTCCGCCCCTGGCACCCCCCTTGAGAGTGGCACCCGGGGCGGGCCCCCCCCCCCCCCTTGGTACGCCACTGACCCCAGCACACTCCATATGCGTTTTAGAACACAGCAAAGTGTTCTATACCCCTATAGAGGCTGTATGTAGGCTACAAATAGCCTTTTTTAATATAGATTCGCCGCAAAAAATTTCAGACCGAAATGAACTTTTTCGGAAAATTCTTCGAATCGGCCGAATCAAATTTTTCAAAAGTTCGCTCATCTCTACTTATAATTTGTAAAAATAAAGGTATTCTGTTTATTAGTAAGTTATTGCAAGTTCCACTCATGAGTGATTAATTAACTGTATTTACCTGGTACAACTTCCAACAGTATCATAGGATAATATGTACTTACTTTTCATTTACCATGGTGCTGATTTTACAACTTTTCTGTTTCATGGATTCTTAACAAGTTAACAAATCATAGTTAGGATATAGTATGACTAACCCATAATAAATTAATATTTATCCTGGAACTTTTCCCACAAAAGTATATATCAGTCTGCTCAGCTCCTCCTGTTTTATAAAATTATGTCTGCAGATTAGTCTGCATTTCAACATCACAGCTCCCTGCTCCTGTCATTACTTTCCATGGTGCCCTACGCACCTGTCAAAAAAGTCCCTGCTCCTTTATAATGAATGGCAAAGCAGGAGGCATCACTGCTCACCTCTTGGCCACATTACATTTTGAAGTGTACTACAGTATAGTGTAGTGATTGAACTGTAATGTATATAGAACTGTATGCATTACTGGTCACATACGCTTGCATACATAGATTGCACCTGTTATGAGGGCCTACAGTCATGGCCTTAAATGTTGGCACCTCTTAAATTTTTCTGGAAAATGAAGTATTTCTTACAGAAAAGGACTGCAATAACACATGTTTTGCTATACACGTGTTTATTCCCTT
Source organism: Hyla sarda (assembly GCF_029499605.1). Taxonomy (NCBI): domain Eukaryota; kingdom Metazoa; phylum Chordata; class Amphibia; order Anura; family Hylidae; genus Hyla; species Hyla sarda. Next base: position 344,661,180 of record NC_079192.1, on the reverse strand, counting down.
TGTGTGTATTGGAACTAAACAAAAAAAAGGAGGAAAAAAAAGCTAATTGGACATAATGTCACTCCAAACTCCAAAAATGGGCTGGACAAAATTATTGGCACCCTCAACTTAATATTTGGTTGCACACCCTTTGGAAAAAATAACTGAAATCAGTCACTTCCTGTAACCATCAATAAGCTTCTTACACCTCTCAGCCGGAATGTTGGACCACTCTTCCTTTGCAAACTGCTCCAGGTCTCTCTTATTGGAAGGGCGCCTTTTCCCAACAGCAATTTTAAGATCTCTCCACAGGTGTTCAATGGGATTTAGTTCTGGACTCATTGCTAGCCACTTCAGAACTCTCCAGCACTTTGTTGCCATCCACTTCTGGATGCTTTTTTGACCTATGTTTGGGGTCATTGTCCTGCTGGAAGACCAAAGATCTCAGACGCAAACCCAGCTTTCTGACACTGGGCTGTACAGTGCAACCCAAAATTTGTGTGTAATCCTCAGATTTCATGATGCCTTGCACACATTCAAGGCACCCAGTGCCAGAGGCAGCAAAACAACCCCAAAACATCATTGAACCTCCACCATATTTCACTGTAGGTACTGTATTCTTTTCTTTGTAGGCCTCATTCCATTTTCGGTAAACAGTAGAATGATGTGCTTTACCAAAAAGCTCTATCTTGGTCTTATCTGTCCACAAGACGTTTTCCCAGAAGGATTTTGGCTTACTCAAGTTCATTTTGGCAAAATGTAGTCTTGCTTTTTTATGTCTCTGTGTCAGCAGTGGGGTCCTCCTGGGTCTCTTGCCATAGCGTCTCATTTTATTTAAATGTCGACGAATAGTTCACGCTGACAGTGATGCTCCCTGAGCCTGCAGGACAGCTTGAATATCTTTGGAACTTGTTTGGGGCTGCTTATCCTCCATCCAGACTATTCTACCTTTCATCAATTTTTCTTAGGGAGATTAGCTACAGTGCCATGGGTTGCAACCTTCTTGATAATGTTGTGCACTGTGGACAAAGGCAACTCTAGATCTCTGGAGATGGACTTTTAACCTTGAGATTGTTCATATTTTTCCACAATTTTGTCTCTCAAGTCCTCAGACAGTTCTCTTCTCCTCTTTCTGTTGTCCAAGCTTAGTGTGACACACACAGACACAAAATGCAAAGACTAGGTGAACTTCTCTCCTTTTTATCTGCTTTCAGGTGTGATTTTTATATTGCCCACACCTGTTACATTCCCCAGGTGAGTTTAACCCCTTAAGGATGCAGGATTTTTCAGTTTTTGCATTTTCGTTTTTTCCTCCTTACCTTTTAAAAATCCTAACCCTTTCAATTTTCAACCTCAAAGTCCATATTTTGGCTTATTTTTTGCTTCACTAATTCTACTTTGCAGTGACATTAGTCATTTTACCCAAAAATTCACGGTGAAACGGAAAAAAAAATCATTGTGCGACAAAATCGAAGAAAAAATGCCATTTTGTAAATTTTGGGGGGTTCTGTTTCTACACAGTGCATATTTCGGTAAAAATGACACCTTATCATTATTCTGTAGGTCCATAAGGTTAAAATGATACCCTAATTATATAGGTTTCATTTTGTCGTACTTCTGGAAAAAATCATAACTACATGCAGGAAAATTTATATGTTTAAAAATGTCCTTTTCTGACCCCTATAACTTTTTAGTTTTTCCACGTACAGGGCGTTATGAGGGCTCATTTTTTGCGCCGTGATCTGAAATTTTTATCGGTACCATTTTTGTTTTGAGCGGACTTTTTGATCACTTTTTATTCATTTTTTAATGGTATAAAAAGTGACCAAAAATACACTTTTTTGGACTTTGGAATTTTTTTGCGCATACGCCACTGACCATGCGGTTTAATTAACGATATATTTTTATAGTTCGAACATTTATGCACGTGGCGATACAACATATGTTTTCACACTGTTTTATTTTCTTTATGGGAAAAGGGGGGTGATTCAAACTTTTATTAGGGAAGGGGTTAAATGATCTTAACACTTTTTTTTAAACTTTTTTTTGGGACATAGGGACCTATAACACTGCACACACTGATCTTCTATACAGATCACTGGCGTGTATTAACACGCCTGTGATCAGTGTTATCGGTGCTTGACTGCTCCTGCCTGGATCTCAGGCATGGAGCAGTCATTCGCCGATCGGACACCGAGGAGGCAGGTAAGGGTGTCCTGTAAGCTGTTCGGGATGCTGCGATTTCACCGAGGCTGTCCCGAACAGCCCGACTGAGCAGCCGGGATACTTTCACTTTCACTTCAGACGCGGCGGTCAGCTTTGATCGCCGCGTCTGAAGGGTTAATGCAGGGCATCACCGTGATCGGTGATGTCCTGCATTAGCTGCGGGTCCCGGCCGTTGATAGCCGCCGGGACCGACCCGATAAGACGCGGGGACACCGCGTGACCCCGCAGCATATCGCTGGAGCCGGCGGAGGACGTAAATATATGTCCTTCGTCGTTAAGGGGTTAAAGGAGTACTCCAGCGCGCACTTTTTTCCTTTTATCCCGTCCGGGCTGCAAAATAAAAGAAAACACACTTTCTCTTACCTGCCAACGAGCCCCCGGAGCTCCGGTACACGTGTTCGGTCCCCGGGCTGTGTTCTTCTTACTTCCTGTTAGCCCGGCACGTCACACGGAGCTTCAGCCTATCAACGGCCGAGGCGGGACATCGCTGCGGCCGGTGATAGGCTGAAGCTCCGTGTGACGTGCCAGGCTAACAGGAAGAAAGAAGAATAAAGCCTGGGGACCGAACACCTGTACCGGAGTGTACCGGAGCTCCGGGGGCTCGTTGGCAGGTAAGAGAAAGTGTGTTTTCTTTTATTTTGCAGCCCGGACGGGATAAAAGGAAAAAAGTACTCCTTTAAAGGAGCATCACATGTTTGAAACAATCTTATTTTTCCACAATTTTGAAAGGGTGCCAATAATTTTGTCCAGCCCATTTTTGGAGTTTGGTGTGACATTATGTCCAATTGGCTTTTTTTCCTCCCTTTTTTGGTTTAGTTCCAATACACACAAAGGGAATAAACATGTGTATAGCAAAACATGTGTTACTGCAATCCTTTTCTGTGAGAAATACTTCATTTTCTGAAAAAATTTCAGGGGTGCCAACATTTACGGCCATGACTGTATGTGTCCGTGACGATAAATTTAGGATTAGAGATGAGCAAATACTTTTGGTTTGGAACACTTTCCCTTTAATTTTGTTTCCATTTGTTTTTATGCTTTTATTTCTCGTGTCCTAGCAGCCATTATCAATTAGAGTTTATTCTAAGGTCTATGATGATTGTAATTGGCAATAATCTCCTTGAGATAAGGTCAACACAGAAGAGAAGGGATTTGTTAAAACGTCATGCCTCAGCATAAACTTTGCAAATGAAACTGTTGAACTAAGTGTCCACGCCGCAGGAATTGACTTTTTGGGACTTTTTCTTTGAGGGCTGAGGAGAAAGATCATTCTTCCGACCTACTTTAATGGAGAAGTGTATAAAATGAATAGTCTATTAACACTATGGTGACAGTACAGAATAAGGGCATAATTGTAACCCTTACTTTTCCCAGAGAAATTTACCACCTACAAAAGTCTGACACTCAAAAACGATACAAAAATCTTTATATATTACCAAAATAGCTGCACTCTTAAAAAAACACCAAGCCCAATAACCATAACATAGGAGCACACATAAGAATGATCTCAGTAACAATTGTCTACCATATAGGTATCACAAGTAACCCTAATCATGCATGCTGCTGTGCCAGAACTATAAAAAGTATATCTTACCTATCTGGGACATCCTGGGGGATCCATGAGTGTACCCCACCACCACCTAGAAATAGGCTTGAAAAAGACACATTCACAGTAGGGCGAGAACTCTACCATTATTCATAACACAATGGCCCATATTTATTTATTCTGCCAGAGATATAAAAAAAAAAAAAAAAAGTGGGATTTTCCTAAAGTAACCAACCATATAAAAATGAAAGCTTAGCTGTAAAAGGTTGCTGTGGGCAATTCACATAAGTTTTTGTCTCCAACAGATTAATAAATCTGGGCCAATGTAAATGCATACTGGTGTATCAAAGTCTAGTTAAATACTCTATACAAAGAAATGTTTTACAAATTGTAAATTTCTTGCCTTTTTGTACCACTGACAGAGCATTGTCAGATCATTGACAGAGCAGGGAAAGACAAATACAAAAGAAAAATAAATTATAAATTATTGCTAGAAATCACAGTCATTCCACACTATATAATGTTTTAAACAGTCTGTGAACTACATGTGCACAAAAAAAGTGGAAAAAGGGATACCCGCCCCTAGTGAAGTATGTCAATATTCACAGATATATGATAAGTGGACTTACAATTACCAAGTAGGGCTGCGCTTAGAGCACAACAACTCAAGACATCTATTGATAGCAGCCTGGGACCTGCAGCCGTGGCTCATCCGGTGTTAGCACTGCTAGTCCGGTAAATAAACACTGGCAGGAAACAGGAAAAATCTGAGCTTCTTGGCACTGGTCCAATGTGGTGTAAATTAGTTAGGACACAAGGTTGACGTCCTAAAATACGATTTATTAGCACAACAGCAATGCTTTTCTGGTCCAGAATAGATCCTTCATCAAGCAAGGTGCATACAAACATACAACAGGACTGACAATAAATATCCTCATTGTGTCCATGTAAAGGTCACATCAATTGGGAAATTCACAAACCATGATACTGTATGTAGAAAGCTTGTAACGGCCTTATCTAATGGCTGAGTAGTGGATTCGCTGTCCTGTGTGAACAATGACTGAACCGTACAACGGAGCGGAGTCTAAGGTGCCACTGGTTTTCACCAGAGCCTGCTGCAAAGCGGGTTGGACTTGCTGTGGCAGGCAGCACCCAGGTCGCTACCCCTTGCACAATCCGTTCACACAGGTTGCCCAGAAGTTACATGGCACAGAAGATTAAGCATAGACAGGACGAAGCACGGGTCTGTAGGCAGGCAGCAAAGATGCGTAGTTGGGTCACAGGCACAAGGTCAGGAGGCAGTTGGTAAAGTAGCAAGGTCAGGTCATAAGTTGGAGGTCAGGAACAATAAGAAAGCACATTCTATAAAATGATTTCTCTAGGGCACTCCCTATTATGGTGCCGGACTATTAAGAGTCCTCCATGCAGGTGACCAATTAAGTGAGTAGTGGCCCTTTAAATCTAGTTACGCCGGCGCACGCATGCCCTAAGGAAAGGGGAGTCCTGGAGCCACCATAGCTATGAGGAGAGGTGCACTCATGGCCGGGCTGAACGGCTGGAGCGTTGCCTATAGCAACGCCCGGGACAGGCGTGCTTTTGCTTCCGGCACCGCGAGTCCCAGGGCCACTAATGTTAAGGGAGAGGAAGCACTCAAGGCCCCTAACAGTAACCCCCCATTGGGTCTCCCCCTTTTTTTGGGTCCTATAAAGCCTGAACCAGGCTGCAATCAAAAATATTCTCCTCTGGTTCCCAAGACCTTTCTTCTGGACCAAACCCTTTCCAGTCAACAAAAAAATAATGTTTTCCTCCTACAGTTTTCATAGCAAGGATCTCCTTTACAACAAAAACGTCCGAAGAACCAGAGACAGGAGTAGGAGCACACACTTTTTGAGAAAACCGATTAATAAACATAGGCTTGAGCAGAGAAACATGAAAAGCATTTGGAATGCGAAGGGAGGAGCGCAGACGTAACTTGTAGGAGACAGGATTAATCTTTTGAAGAACTACAAATGGACCCAGGTAATGAGGAGACAACTTGTAACTGGGAATTTTAGCGTATATACTTGGAGGAGAGCCAGACCCTGTCACCAGGAGAATAGGATGGAGGAGCTCTTCTCCTCTTGTCTGCCTGAGACTTCATTTTGGAGGAAGCGGATAGAAATGAGATGGTAAAAAAAATTCTGATAAGGGCCTCTACAGCCGGCACTCCAGAGGAATCAGGTAAGGGAAGACGTGGACGAGGATGAAGACCGTAGACAATAAAAAAAAGGGAGAAGTCTTCGTGGACTCAGGGTCTCTATGATTATAAGAAATCTCTGCCCAAGGCAGAAGATCAACCCGATTGTCCTGCTGGGCAGATGGTAGATGGAAGAAAAGCCCAGATTAATTTTTAAACGAGAACACAGGGTATGCCAGACTTTGGAGACAAATTGTACCCCACAATCCGAGACGATGTGGGTATCAAGACCATGTAGACGAAAAATTTGTTTAAGAAAATGTTTAGAAGGAGGGAAGAAGGAAGTCCAGGCAAAGGAATAAAATGTGCCACCCAGATGATGGTATTGTTACAGGAAGGATGAAGAACGGTGAGGAAATCCATTGCTATATGAGTCCAAGGGGTATCCGGAATAGGCAAGGGCTGTAAGAGTCCAGCAGGTTTCAACCGGGGAGTCTTGTTCCGGGCACAGGTGGTATAAGAACTAACAAAGTCAGTGACATCCGGTTTTAGATGCGGCCACCAATAGTGTGAGAGTAACTGTAAAGATTTCTTGATCCTAGAGTGACCAGCCAGCAGCGAGGAGTGTCCCCAACTGACGAGGAGGCACCAACCTCTTCCCAGGTGGGACTAGAAGAAGAGAAGCTGGAGCCACAGTAATTAGGCACTCAGGAGGAATTATATGATGAGGAGTGAAATTCTGACCAACAACATTGGAGGAACGAGAAAGACATTTTTCTCAGCGGGATGAAAATGAATGTTGAAGTGGAATCGGGAGATGAAGAGCGACTCTCTTGCTTAACAGGGATTCAGTGTTATTTGTAAAAATGCTAACAGGATGTGTAGAGCCCTCTAAAAGATGTCGCCATTCTTCTAAGGCAAGTTTAATGGCGTGGAGTTCCCAATCACCAATAGAATAGTTTGTTTCCACAGGAGAAAAGGTCTTGGAGAAAAAAACACAAGTAAAGTTTTTGCCATTAGAGAACTTTTGAGTCAGAACTGCGCCAGCTCCTACAGAAGATGCGTCTACCTCCAAAAAGAAAGTTTTTTCAGGATCAGGTCTTGAGAGAAGAGGTGCAGAAGCAAAGGCAGACTTTAACTGAGAGAAAGCCTCTGCAGCTTCTTCATGAGGATGATATTTTAAATAGCGTAAGTAAAAGAGGGAGGCAGCCTTGGTTCTCTGTAGCTGGCTTTAAGCTGCCTTTGTGTTAAAGCGATACAGAGCAGTGGCGTGGCTCAAAAGGGGCGGACCTAACTCCCGTTCAGAAGTTGGAACGATGTTGCCGAGCAATTTGTAACAGACTAGGGCAGGTAAAGTAAATAGATGGGTGCCTGGCCATTGTTGGTTAGATATATAAAAGATATAATATATGTATGTATATATATATATATATATATATATATATATATATATATATATGTTAATAATAATAACAATAGGGAGGATGACCTGTTGAAAAAGAGCGGGAAAGGGAAATCAAGTACTATTACTCTGCTGTAAAATGGACTTCCGAGACGTGGTATAGAAAGAGCGGAGTTATTTTTTCCTGTGTTTAGGACTTAAATGGGCACGCTCATTAAAGTAAACTTTTGATATCATATACCGTATTTATCGGCGTATAACACGCACTGGCATATAACACGCACCCCCATTTTAATAGGGAAATTTAAGTTAAAAAAAATACATATACGATAAATGACAGACTAAATGCCATATCATCCCTCTAACTTTGATTTCGCCTGAACTTCAGTTTGGTCCCCCTTCCAGTGCCACATCATTCCTCCCCTTTTATCAGCCCCTGTGCCACATTTAAACCCATCCCCCCTTACCCTCTCATCATTCCCTCACTGTCTTATCATTCCCCCACCACTATCTCATCATGCCCCCAGGTCCTGTGTCGGGTCTTGCGGGCTGTGGTCAGTGAAGCAGGATGAGTGATGTCCTCTGCTGGCTGCACAGCATCAGGGACGTCACGCATCATTCACTGCAGCCGCTGCTGGTCAGTGTGGCCGCAGCACCGGCTGCTTGTTTAACTTCAGCAGCCCAACCGCAGCCACCTTAGAATAGTCACAGCGGCAGCAGCATTGAATGATGAGTGATGTCCCTGATTCTGTGCAGCGGAGCTAGCAGAGGACGTCACTCATCCTGCTTCACTGACCGCAGCCTGCAAGACCCAACACAGGACCTGGCCTGCTGAGCGCGGCTAGGTAAGGAAGGTTAAAAAAAACCCAATACAATAAAAAGCAGGGGGGAAAGGGAAGAAAATCTAATAAAAAGCAAAGCGGGAGCCGCGCGCTGGTCACTGATTTAAAGTGGCCGCGGCCAGGCTGCTAATCCTTAACAAGCAGCCACTGCTGAGGCCACTTTAAATCAGTGACAAAAAGATTTATCGGCGTATAACACGTAGGCAGACTTTTTGCCTTGAATTTAAGTTTTAAAAGTGTTATATGCCGATAAATACGGTAGCTTATTCAAAAATAAAAATCTTTCTAATATATTTGTTTTAAAATTATGTAGTATTAATACATTTTTTTCACCTTTAAAATCCTGGCCACTAGGTGTCTCCCTACTGGGTCCAAGATGACCTCACCCCCCCCACCCCTCATGTACGGCATGTTCGGACCACTGCTGGCGGTGCAGTGGTCCCATTCCTGAAAATCACCTCAGCGCAGCTCGCTCTCTGCTTGTATATGAAACAGGCAGAGAGCAAGTGCAATTTAAATATCCCTTCCCCCTGCATCTCCCCCTTCTTCATCCCGCTGCACGCAACCTTAATGCTGCGGGGCATGGCAGATCTGTCCTGCAATCTCTCTCCTCTGTGGATGGCACGTGCAGTTCATAACAGGGAGGAGGAGATTCAGACCAGCCATGCCAGCCCGGCCAGGCTTCATGTGATGTCACGCCTGCCGGGCCACTCCCCTTTCCTCTCTCACAGATGGCCGGCAGCATGATACGGAGTCCATTACTAAGCCGGGGCTTCACGTTAGCCACAAAAACAGCTGGTGCTAGCCCTCAGTTATGCCCCCGATACTCACCGCCATAGGAGTACCTGGAGGAGCCAGTACCAACAGGCCTGGAGTGTCAAAAATGGTGCTCCTGGCCCTAGGCAGGCTGGCATTATTTAGGCTGGGGAGGGCCAGTAACAATGATCCTAGCCCACTCTGGTAACATCAGGATGTTGCTGCTTGGTTGGTATTTGGCTGAGAATAAAAATAGGGGGAACCTTATGCTTTTTTTTTTTTTTGCATAAATAATTAATTATAAAAAATAAAAAAAACACATAGGGTTCCCCCTATTTTTATTTTCAGCCAAATACCAACCAAGCAACAACAGCCTGATGTTACCAGGGTGGGTAAAGAACATTGTTACTGGCCCTACCCAGCCTAAATAATGCCAGCCTGTTACTGCATAGGCCCAGGAGTGCCATTTTTGACGCTCCAGGCCTGTTGATACTGGCTCTTCCCGACACCCCTGTGGCGGTGGGTACTGGGGTAATAATTGGGGGTGTTTTTGGGGCTAACGCTAAGCCCAGGCTTAGTAATGGATTCCGTCTCTTAGACAATTTCCACTATTAAGCCTTTCAAGTAAAGGAAAAAAAAAATGTATTCCAAAAAATCACTCCCCACAAGCCCTTATTAACCATTTTATTAACATTAAACAGATTTTGAAAAAATGCTGGTCATCGGATACACAGGATGTACAGGATACACGGATCTGAAATGATGATAAAAAAAAACAAACAAGAAAAATAGATTAATGCATTTATTGTCACCCGTCCGCATGACTACAACACCCAGCATGCCCTAACAGTAAGGACATGGTGGGAGTTGTAGTCATGTGGTGCGGGAGATGTGTGGGTGAGTGACAAGCTTGTCACCTACCCCCCAGCTGCACGACTACAACTCCCAGCATGCCCTTACGGTAAGGACATACTAGGAGTTGTAGTTGTTCGGCAGGGGGCAAGCTTGTCACCCGCCCCACAACTACAACTCCCAGCATGCCCTTACTGTAAGGGCATGCTGAGAGTTGTAGTCGTGCAAGCCAGGGAAGCGAGCGGTAATGCGCTCTGCTCCCTGGTCGGCTGTGATCAGAAAATCACTATAATTTCATATTTCAGTGAAATGTGATATTACAGTGAATTCCACGGCGCCGTGGTAAGGAGCCCAGGCTGACATAACACTGCAGCCGCCCGTGACTCCCGCAGCTGGACCGGTAGATGTGCAGGAGCTGTTCCTGCCATCCATCTGCGTGTACCGCAGTGCTGAGGGATGGCAGGGACGGCTCCTACATGTCTCCCCGCCTGGCTGTCAGCCCAGGTTTCTTATCACAGTGCCACAGGGATAATATATGATGGAGTTTCGGACAGTTGCAGAGCGATACAAGCCCCAGCTCCTTTTAACATATAACAGAGCCATAGGCTCTTTTGTAGCTTTTTGCTTACAGCCAAAAGTCACACAAAAATTAGCTTAAGTGCTAATGCAACTTTTTTGTGCGACTTTTGTAAGCAAAAAAAAGCTCTAAGGGGGTATTTATGAAGCACTTTACCCTTGTTTTTTGGAGTTAATATGGCGCAAAAATGTGTCTCAGTGTTTTTTTTTCACCTTTTCATTTACGCACATTCCTTTCCTTGGCAGCAGTATGTGTGTTTTCAGTCGAGTTTTTAAAAAGGCACAACATTTGGCTCAAACCCTTTAAAAAGTCGCAAATCACCCCCACAAAAAAAGTGGCATAGAAAACACACATTACAATTTTTTTTTGAAATTTCTCATTAATATAAGCAGACCACCTTGTTATTGAATGTTATAAAAAAAATTACTTTTGAAATGTCTTTTTTTTTCATTTGGAAACATTTTTCAATATGGTTAGGATGAACATGTTTAAAAGTCTGGATATTTGGTACAATTAAGTCTAACACACAAGGAATCACCTCTGAAAGAGCTTTCTGTAACACTTACCTGTAAGGTTGGTAAATTCACACATATGTCATTTTTAAATTGCACCCGATTTATAGCCCGACTTCGCCTTTTTGCAAATTTGGTGCAGTGAGTTAAAAATCCACCCATGAAAAAAAGGAGTAAAAAAAACTAATACTACAGCCATTATCTGTAAATACCCCCCTAAATCCCTTGATAAATCCCCCATGATGATTACCTTGCCGGATGAAGGGTCCATTCCGGACCAGAAACGCGTTGCTGTAGTGCTAATAAATCGTATTTTAGGACGTTAACCTTGTGTCCTAATTACTTTACACCACATTGGACCAGCGCTGAGAAACTCAGATTTTTCCTGTTTCCTACCAGTGTAAACTCCATATATGATTCATAGATTATAGGGCTCTTATATGTTACTAATGAACTATTGGGTTGATAAATATACTTGGTCCTGTCATGATATTTTTATGCTTTACAAACTATATGTGGCAGGTTCCCTACAGATTATTTAATCCTTTGTAGTCATTACATTATTTGATTCCTGATGTTTAAGGGGCTCATTACGTTGGCACTGGTAACCATGTTGATATTTCATACTGCCATTATTTTATCCCTAAGGTGACATGTGGTGTACACATACAGTATGTTGACTTGCACAGAAACAAAGCTTCTAACAATGAAGACCATCATATCCAATCACTGAAAACACTTCAGTTACTTATTATGTACTACTTCAGCTTTTTTCTACATTGGCCGCTAGTCATAGTTAACCTGAAATGTCATTAATTCTAAAGTCTGAAAAGACAGTTAGCTGACAGTAAGGTTCTTGTAATGAAGCCTATTTACTTTGCGTCTGAGAATAGAGAACGTAGAATAAATGTCAAAGATTCTGCACACAAAAGTACTTAGAAGGAGATTTATCAAGCTCTGTAATAGATTTGTTTGCGTAAAAAAGTTGCACGTACTTGCGCACGTGTGACTTTTCTATACATGCTGCGACTTTTAAATTTTTGCTTATTCCAAAGCACATTTCTGAAATCTGCTCACGTAGTAAATTTTTTTTTTTACTTTGCAGTGGTTATGTATTTATCAAATGGGATAGTCACGATTTATGAAGAAAAAAAGTTGCATCTCCGTTTAAGTCGCATATGTATTCCAGGTCCAACCAGAAAAGGACATTGACACCCACTGTAACAACTGCTCTTGTTCCGCATCATGAAACAGCTACTACATTAATGTTAATTATAGAAAAAATGTATTATATAACTGATAACTGTATTAATGTTAAGGTTGAAAATACACACTGCACATGCTGGCGTACCCGCTAAATATTGTGTTAAAATAGAATAAGGCACAAAATAATTGTGTAAGAATTTTTACAGACTACATAATAACCCATATGTGGCACTAAAATTTTTCCTTAAAAAAAAAAAGAAACATCCATGGTAATACAGCTTCATACACATTTTGGGGTGGGTACGTACTGAACCGTTTTTTTGTTTTTGTTTTTGTGTGGCTTCACTATTGTTTATGTGCCTGTTGGTGCTGCTCTGTCTTCCTTCCTGACGTAAACTCCGGCCTCAGTACAGCGACGTAAGATTCTGCCCACCAACGTCACAAAATGCGGGCTCAAAATTAAACAAAAAAGCCTCCAGAGTACGGATAGTCATGGTGCGGCATAGTATGTTTTTAATATTTTTTCATTTCTGAGGAGGGTGACGGGGTTGTTGCGGGATACTTGGAGTGCAGCTATTTAGTGCCAGGACGGCCAGTCAGGGTGTCACCCGATGCGGTACGCCCCCCTCCCCGTCACTCTCTAGCAACACTACTGGTAATAAAGGGTAGATAAAGAACTTTGGCTATCAAGATAAGGGAAAACTTTTCTGGTTTAAAAAATGCTTTTGTAAGCGGGTTTTCCTGCTTTTGCTTACGTGTGATTTATTTATCAAGGTCTTGCGACTATTTGATAAATAGGTCGCATGTAAGCAAAAGTAAGTAAAAAAATAAAATGTTATATATTAGTAATATAAAAGCCATACGTTTGAAAAGAATGATAAATCTCCTTCTTAAACTTTATAAATCAGGAAAAGCATATTAAAAAAACATCTAAAGAAAAAAACAACCAAACTCTGGTAAAGAAATGGAAAATGACGAGTGCTGTTAATACCAGGACATGGTCAGGTAGACCAAGTAAACATTTTACTCGGGAGAATTTGTCTAGATGCATAGTATAACCAAGAAACTTGTACTTCAGTCTTCTCTAAATGAAATTCAGCCTTCTCTAAATGAAAGTGATGTGGCTGTTTTAGCATTTACAATAAGGAGATCCCGTATATACTCGAGTATAAGCCAAGTTTTTCAGCACGATTTTTCGAGCTGAAAACACCCCCCTCGGCATATACTTGAGTGAACTCTCCGCCCTCAGTGGTTTTCAACCGGCAGACCTCCAGATGTTTCAAAACTGCAACTCCCAGCAAGCCCGGACAGCCCCCCCCTTTAGTTTTGTACTCACCTCCCCTCAGCGGGAAGTTAGGGTGAGCTGGTCCGGGCCATCTGTGCTGCAGGACGGCCTGGACATTTTTTTCAATGTCCCTGTGCCTCGTTGTCAAGGCATCATTAATAATTCCGGGCCCGAAGCGCGGAGGAGAGGCCCCCCCCCTCCCCCCCCCCGTGAAGATGGACAGCCCGGAACGACTAATCCTCCCCACCGGACGGTCCTGCAGCACAGATGGCCTGGAACAGCTCACCCTAATGTCCCGCCGAGCGGAGGTGAGTACAAAACTAAGGGGGGGGGGGGGCTGTCTGGGTGATGTCGAAGGCTGCAGTGGTCTTCAACCTGCGGACTTCCAGATGTTTCAAAACTACAACTCCCAGCATGCACGGACAGCCGATGGCTGTCCGGGCATGCTGGGAGTTGTAGTTTAGGAACATCTGGAGGCCTGCAGGTTGTAGACCACTGTAATCAGACATTGACAAGCAGTGATGATGAAGGGGGGGGCTGATGACAGGTGGTGATGATGAAGGGGGGTGGGATGATGACAAGCGGTGATGATGAAGAGGGGGTGTGGGGTGATGACAGGCGGTGATGATGAAGGGGGGTGTGTGGGATGATGACAGGTGGTGATGATGAAGGGGGGATGATGAAGGGGGGGATGATGACAGGGGGATGATGACAGGCGGTGATGAAGGGGTGTGTGTGGGATGATGACAGGGTAATGATGACAGGCGGTGATGATGAAGGGGGGGTGTGGGATAATGACAGGGGGATGATGACAGGGTAATGATGAAGGGGGGATGATGACAGGCGGTGATGATGAAGGGGGGATGATGACAGGCGGTGATGATGAAGGGGGGATGATGACAGGGTGATGATGACGGGGGTCTGGATGATGACAGGGTGATGATGATGAGGGTGTTAATGACGGGGGTCTGGATGATGACAGGGGGGGGGGGGGGATGATGTATTTCCCACCCTAGGCATATATTTGAGTCAATAACTTTTCCTGGGTTTTTGGGGTGAAATTAGGGGCCTCGGCTTATATTTGGGTCGGCTTATACTCGAGTATATACGGTATCTGATGTGCTGTATGGTGAGAAGAGAAAAAACAACCTACTGCAAAGATGTGAGAGTTTGTATCCAGGAGGAGACTTTGTATTCAGCATTACTAGGCCACTGTAAGGAGAACTCCAACTTGAAACTCATTCAAGACAACCAAAGAATTTACAGAAAAAGGCTTTATGTCAATTGGAATAGACCGTTTAACCACTTAAGATAATAGGAGGCTTTCCTACTGCTCTATTAAGGAAGAAATGGGACTTGGGTGACATTGACAGTAATATGAATAATGGGGCCAGATAAGGTTTTGTTGTGATGTGTAATAGTCATGCACCTACCTCCCTTTTGGCTACACTGACCTATGAGTGAAAGAAACCTAATTGTCCTTTATACCCAGATGAGCTATTGCCAACCATTCATTTTGATTGGTAAATGACAATAAAAATAATATCAATGCTACTGCTACTCTCATCTGATAACTAAGGGCACATGAACAATTACACATTAGCTTGGGACTTGTTTTCTTTAAAACTTACGTAATGGATATAGTTAATGAATTGTCTAGGTATGGCACAGGAGGTTACAGAGTAAACAAATACCACAATGCTCTATTGATGTGATCCTGAACAGTTTTACAGTTTGGTGCATCTAACTTGAAGCCGGAATGGATGAAGATAGAACTTCAAAGGTAAATATATATTTATATATATATTTATATATACATTTCACATGTTATAATGGGATAGATGGTATAACTAACTATTTTCTATGATTAATATTTTTGAATAAGTTAAACATTTTAAAATGCATCATTTCTATTATTTATGATATATTTATGACACCTTGATAGGTAGGTTCTTAGCACATCTGTCTCTTCAAGGCAACGGCAAGCAAATAGGTCGGTACACTAAACATCATATCTACAACAGGAGACTCCCCTCTCTAAGGCCTATATGGGTATATTTAAAGGCCTGAGATTGAGAGGGAAAAAAGAGTCTTTTGACAGTGTAAAGTCTCATCTAAATAAAGTTGCCTTGTTTTGGCAGAGATAGGGCTATGAACCTTTTAAGGTATGACCACACGCAGCAAAAATACTGCAGATTTTCCACATAATCTGCAGCATTTCTGGAGCTAAATCTGCATCAGGAAATCTGCACCAAATTATGTGGATTTTGGTGTGAATTTTCCCCAGTGGGGGGAAGTCTGTGCCTGGTGCAGATTGGCAAAAAGTCAAGTGGGCAGGGCTTAGCACATAGGGGGCGTGGTTTCAAATGAATGGGACATGGTTGTTCTCATCACGAAATTACTACAATGTAAGCCTGCAAGCTGGCATACATTTCTGAGGCTGCCACAAGCATCTCTTGAAAATTCAGGCACAATTGTACACCGGTGGAAGTTTACTGAAGATTGGCATGTGAAAGCTGGCCTTTGTAAATTCCTCCCAAGGAGTTTAGAAATCCAAACTTGCAGTAATTTCTTAGGATCTGCAGTGTTTCTACTTTATAATCTGCTGCAAATTTACTGCCGATTTGGAGGGAGAGATTTATCAAAACCTGTTCAGAGGAAAAGTTGCCAAGTTGCCCATAGAAACCAATCAGATTGCTTCTTTCATTTTTAACAAGGTCTCTGCAAAATGAAAGAAGCAATATGATTGGTTGCTATAGGCAACTGGGCAACTTTTTCTTTGCACGGCTTTTGATAAATCTCCCCCTTAGTGCATGCCAATCTCTGTCAATTTTCTGCAGATTCATGTGAATAATTCATTTTCATGTGGATGATATTTTTAAAATTTCCTTCCCTTCGCTGCTACCTTTAGGCCGGGATCACACTAAGGAATTTTTTACCGGAATTCTGCTCCGGAATTTCGGTTGGAAATTTCCCTGTATGAAGCTAATGCAGGTGAATGGCTTTTCCGCAAAACCATTCACATTGAAACTTTCAGGTCAAAATTTGAGACCGAAAATAAAACCTGCTCAGTGGGGGAGATTTATCATTGCCTTCCTGACATTTTATAGGCTGAAATTTGGCGCAAAATTGTAGCGCAGTTAGTTTTTCACAAAAATGTTGTACAATTTCAAAATAGACAACTTTGGCAATGACTGTGAAATGCAGAGCTTCATTCTTGATTATGCAGTCGACGAGAATTATTGACCGCATATTTTTTTTAAAGGCACAAAAATATAGTGCAAACGTTCAAAAAATAAATTGATACCACCTCGGAGTTGCCTTAGAAAAATTACATCCTACAGCAAGTTCTGAGGGGATTTTTCATTTGTGAACACGGACACATATTAACAAATCTCCCCCAATGTTCTGGCAGAACAAAAGCAATGAAGGTAAAGCACCTTTTTCTGTGCACTGAGAATTTATGCGGAATTCATGCAGAATTTCTGCGTGAATTCCACATGAATTCTGGAGAAATTATGCGTATATGCAAAAAAAAAAGCAGAATTCCGGGCTCGCATCACTCAGACGGAATTCTGCATCTTTGTGCTGAAATTCTGAGGTGTGAACATAGCCTAACAGATATAATGGAGTCTTGTCAATTATATTTTGTCAATATTCATGTTGACTATTTCAGTTTAATAAGATTAAAAAATCTGCAAACCATTTGGATGTTAACAATCTGCAGTTTATTAACTTTTCCTGAACCGTTTACTTGACAGGAGGACAATAATCCATCATTACAGACTACAAAAATGGAATCAGAATTTGAAATGTTATACAAAATTGAAGATGTTCCTCCTTGGTATCTCTGCATTTTCCTTGGATTGCAGGTAGAGTAAAGGGTGTATTTTAGCAGTAATGTAAAGTGTTCCCTTCCATAAAACAGAGTTTAACATCCCCAATAATTGTAAAACAGATCCCAAATGTGCAAGGTTTAGATCACAATGCAGTTACCGTATATACTCGAGTATAAGCCGAGTTTTTCAGCACGATTTTTGCTGAAAACGCCCCCCTCGGCTTGTACTCGAGTGAACTCTCCGCCTGTCAGTGGTCTTCAACCTGCGGACCTCCAGAGGTTGCAAAACTACAACTCCCAGCATGCCCGGACAGCCGATGGCTGTCCAGGCATGCTGGGAGTTGTAGTTTTGAAACCTCTGGAGGTCCGCAGGTTGAAGACCACTGCAGCCTTCGTCATAATCCAGACACCCCCTTTAGTTTTCTACTCACCTCCCCTCGGTGGGAAGGAAGGGTGAGCTGGTCCGGGCCATCTATGCTGCAGGGACCATCCAGTGGGGAGGGTTAGTCATTCCGGACTGTTCATTTTCACCCGGGGGGCCCCCTTCTCCGCGCTCCGGGCCTGCCCCGGACTAGTGCCGTTGCCTTGACGATGACGCACAGGGATGCGCATGAACGTCCCTGTGCGTCGTCGTCAAGGCAACATCACTAGTCCGGGGCCGGGCCCGGAGCGGAGAAGAGGCCCCCCCCCGGTGAAGATGGACAGCCCGGAATGACTAACATTCCCCACCGGACGGTCCCTGCAGCATAGATGGCCCGGACCAGCTCACCCTTCCTTCCCACTGAGGAGAGGTGAGTAGAAAACTAAAGGGGGTGTCTGGATGATGACGAAGGCCGCAGTGGTCTTCAACCGATGGCTTTCTGGGCATGCTGGGAGTTGTAGTTTTGCAACATCTGGAGGTCCGCAGGTTGAAGACTACTGATGAAGGGATTGACAGGCGGTGATGATGAAGGGGGGGGGGGGGATGATGAAGGGGGTCTGGATGATGACGGGGGTCTGGATGATGACATGGGGGGATAATGTATTTCCCACCCTAGGCTTATAGTCGAGTCAATTCCTGGGTTTTTGGGGTGAAATTAGGGGCCTCAGCTTATATTTGGGTCTGCTTATACTCGAGAATATATACGGTATATCATTTTTTTTCTATAAATGAACAACTTCCCTATAAGATGTATGAAAATACAGTTTGTTTTTATTTGCCTGGAATCATGAACATTGTTGGTGAATACAGTGCATGCTATGCAAATTCTATACCAATAAATGTTTAGCAAACACAACTCTTTTACTAACTAAATAATATCTCTACATCATAACAAAATCATATCATAACAGAATAGTCCCACAAAACTATTACTTAACATTGTAATGCTCCTGAAAAGAATGCCACTGCTACCATAGATGTGTATGTACATGTGTATTTTTTGGTCTACAATTATTGACCAAATAAGTAATAAAATATTAGAGCAAAAGGATAAGTTTATTGGAAAAAAAAAACTATAACTGAAGGAAGGCTCTAGTACCCTGTTAGGCCACTTCTAGCCTGGATACAAATTTTGGGGGAGATTTATCAAAAGATCAGTTTAGTAGAATGTAGAACTGGCGCTGAATTCCGTGAGCGGAGATTCCGCCTGGCGGATGCTGCCAAAGATGCATCAGCAATAGGGCCGCGGGGCACAGAGCCATCACCATTGACGGCTATGCCGTGCTCGCGGAATCCACGCAAAGAATGAACATGTCATTTTTTTGGAAAAATCCGCCACGGAAATTCCGCAGTGTGAACGGGTCTCGCGGAGACCAATTCACACTAATGTTGAGTTCACACTGCGGAATTCCGCTCGTGGAATTCCGTTAGAATTCCGTAGTGTGAACTCACCGTAACAGTAAAGTCCTAAACAATCCCGGTGAAACAAATGCAAGATGTGTTATCAGCAACATAACAGCACAGGTGTGGCGGTGCAATGAAGCCAACAAATAACAAACAGTTCCAATATGCAAGTATTGAAGAAAAGAATAGGCTGCACTCACCAAGTGAATTTCTTCTCTGCTTTATTCCAAAAGAATCATTGGGTACATACAGCGGGTGCGTTCAGGGAAAGCGACATATGTTTAGTGCGAAACATATGCTATGAGCTATGAGCCAGAGGATGCACTAGATAAGTGTGCAACATATGTTGCTCTCCCTGAACGCACCTGAACGTATGTACCCCATGATTATTTTGGAATAAAGCACAGTGGAAAGTCACGTGGTGAGTGCAGCCTATTCTTTTCTTCAAAACTTGCAGATTTATAAAAACCTGTCCAGAGGAAAAGTTGCTGAGTTGTCCATAGCAACCAATCAGATCACTTCTTTCATTTTTTAGAAGCCTTTTCAAAAATGAAAGAAGCAATCTGATTGGTTGCTATGGGCAACTCTGCAACCTCTGGACAGGTTTTGATGAGTCTCCCCCAAAATGAGATACATTTGAGCATGGATGTATAGAGGTACCATGATATCCTGTGGCACATTTGCCATCCTTTTACCATCCTGTGTCACAAATGCTTGATTGGCAATAAATCTGGGGACCAGGCATGCCAAGAAAGGATTGAAAACCAGTGGAGAAAATCCTGGGAAATCCTTGATGTGTGTAGGCAAACATTTTCTTACAAAACAATATGTCACTTAGAAGCCCTACCATGAGAGGCAACACATGTCCACAAAATGTACTGCACACATGGCTGAGCTGTTAGTCCCCCTTTCTGTCACTACCAGGGGTGACAGGCTTTGTATGTGATGTCTCCCCAGATCATCACACCAGGAGTTGGCGCAGTGTGTTTCTCAAGAGCAAAGGCTGGACTGAAGCACTCAACATCAGGCCTCCATGCTTACACCTACCAGTTGTCAGATCCCAAGCAGAACCTGGATTTATCACTAAAGATAATACAGCTCCAGTCCCTAACAGCCCAGGTTTCTGCTTCATGAAACCACTGTAAATGAAGACAACGGTGCTTGGCCTTCACAAAGGATATGCAATGGGTGCCGTGAAACAAAATGTACTTCTGCTCAGTGCCTGGAAATGATTTGGGCAGAGACAGGGGTATGAAATGAAGGGGCCACCTGTGTCTGAATAGTGGACAAGGAAACTGTGGGAGCTGCTTGTTCTAGTCAGTGGATCCAACAATCTTCTCTAGTGGTTTGTCTGGACTCTCTGGGGCCTAGTCACCATATGTGTGTGTGCCCTCTCATTACCACTGCTCCCAACACCTTCTAACAGTTTTTCCAGGACAGCCTTGATGGTGGGCAATTTTTCAAAATAACCATTTTGCTTCTCTTAGTCCAATAAAGCAGGCCCTCAAATTCAGTCCACTGGACAAGATGTCTTAAATGCATCATAGAGGCATGTCTAGTATACAATAATCTTTCACCAAGAGGGCAACACCCAAAGGAAGCCTTTGAGGGCAGCAGAGAAAACATTTTTATGCCCGCTTGTGGCAAGACCACATATGTAATCAGACATATTTAAGGCATAACTGTATGCTGAGTTTTGCAGCAATATGACATTTCTACCAGGGTGCATAATTTTTTTTTGTCAATAAATGTATGTGTACTTTACAATGCATTTAGAATGTCCTCAGACTCTTTAATTTTTTCACATTTTGTAGTTTTTATCTGTCATTTTGCACTCAATACTTCACTAAGTGAAAAGAGAATGTTAGAAATCTTTGCTAATTTGTTAAAAAGATAAAAATAAAATCTTACATTGGCATACAGTAAGTGCCGGTATTTGGATCCTTGGTACTTACTTGAGGTGTCTTTGGCAGCAATCACAGCCTCCAGTCTTCCTGAGAATTATGTTAGAAGGTTTGCACCCTGCATTTGGAGATGTTCTGCCTTTCTTCTCTGCAGGTCGTCTCAAACTCTGTCAGGTTGGATGGTGACCATCAGTAGCCATTTTCAGGTCTCTCTAGAAATGTGGGATTGGATTCAAGTCAGGCCTCTGGCTAGACCACTCAAGGACATTCAAAGGGTTGCCCCACTCCTGTATTACCTGTTATGTCACTCCTGTATTGTCTTGGCTGTGCGCTTAGGATTATTGTTTTGTTGGAAAATGAACCTTTGGCCCAGTCTGCAGTCTAGAGCACTCTGGATGAGGCTTTCATTAACCCCTTAAGGACTGAGCCCTTTTTCACCTTAAGGACTCGACCATTTTTTGCAAATCTGACCACTGTCACTTTAAACATTAATAACTCTGGAATGCTTTTAGTTATCATTCTGATTACGAGATTGTTTTTTCGTGACATATTCTACTTTAACGTAGTGGTAAAATTTTTTGGTAACTTGCATCCTTTCTTGGTGAAAAATCCCAAAATTTGATGAAAAATTTGAAAATTTTGCATTTTTCTAACTTTGAAGCTCTCTGCTTGTAAGGAAAATGGATATTCCAAATTTTTTTTTTATTCACATATACAATATGTCTACTTTATATTTGCATCATAAAATTGATGAGTTTTTACTTTTGGAAGACACCAGAGGGCTTCAAAGTTCCGCAGCAATTTTCCAATTTTTCACAAAATTTTGAAACTCGCTTTTTTTCAGGGACCAGTTCAGGTTTGAAGTGGATTTGAAAGGTCTTCATATTAGAAATACCCCATAAATGACCCCATTATAAAAACTGCAACCCCGAAAGTATTCAAAATGACATTCAGTAAGCGTTTTAACCCTTTACGGGTTTCACAGGAATAGTAGCAAAGTGAAGGAGAAAATTCACAATCTTCATTTTTTACACTTGCATGTTCTTGTAGACCCAATTTTTGAATTTTTGCAAGGGGTAAAAAGGAGAAAATTTTTACTTGTATTTGAAACCCAATTTCTCTGGAGTAAGCACATACCTCATATGTCTATGTAAAGTGTTCGGCGGGCGCAGTAGAGGGCTCAGAAGGGAAGGAGCATCAAATGGTTTTTGGGGGGCATGTCACCTTTAGGAAGCCCCTATGGTGCCAGAACAGCAAAAACCCCCACATGGCATACCATTTTGGAAACTAGACCCCTTGGGGAACGTAACAAGAGGTAATGTGAACCTTAATACCCCACAGGTGATTCACGACTTTTGCATATGTAAAAAAAAAAAAATTTTTTTACCTAAAATGCTTGGTTTCCCTAAAGTTTTACATTTTTAAAAAGGGTAATAGCAGAAAATACCCCCCAAAATTTGAAGCCCAATTTCTCCCGATTCAGAAAACACCCCATATGGGGGTGAAAAGTGCTCTGCTGGCGCACTACAGGTCTCAGAAGAGAAGGAGTCACATTTGGCTTTTTTGAAGGAAATTTTGCTCTGGGGGCATGCCGCATTTAGGAAGCCCCTATGGTGCCAGGACAGCAAAAAAAAAACACATGGCATACCATTTTGGAAACTAGACCCCTCAGGGAACGTAACAAGGGGTAAAGTGAACCTTAATACCCTACAGGTGTTTCACGACTTTTGCATATGTAAAAAAAATAAAAAAAATGTACCTAAAATGCTTGGTTTCCCAAAAAATTTACATTTATACAAAGGGTTAAAGCAGAAAATACCCCCCAAAATTTGAAGCCCAATTTCTCCCGATTCAGAAAACACCCCATATGGGGGTGAAAAGTGCTCTGCTGGCGCACTACAGGTCCCAGAAGAGAAGGAGTCACATTTGGCTTTTTGAAAGCAAATTTTGCTCTGGGGGCATGCCGCATTTAGGAAGCCCCTATGGTGCCAGGACCGCAAAAAAAGCCCACATGGCATACCATTTTGGAAACTAGAGCCCTCGGGGAATGTAACAAGGGGTTAAGTGAACCTTAATACCCCACAGGCGTTTCACGACTATTGCATATGTAAAAAAAAATAAAAATTTTTTACCTAAAATGCTTCTTTTCCCAAAAACTTTACATTTTTAAAAAGGGTAAAAGCAGAAAATACCCCCCAAAATTTGAAGCCCAATTTCTCCCGAGTACGGCGATACCCCATATGTGACCCTTAACTGTTGCCTTGAAATACGACAGGGCTCCAAAGTGAGAGCGCCATGCGCATTTGAGGCCTAAATTAGGGATTGCATAGGGGTGGACATAGGGGTATTCTACGCCAGTGATTCCCAAACAGGGTGCCTCCAGCTGTTGCAAAACTCCCAGCATGCCTGGACAGTCAACGGCTGTTCGACAATACTGGGAGTTGTTGTTTTGCAACAGCTGGAGGCTCCGTTTTGGAAACAGTGGCGTACCAGACGCTTTAATTTTTATTGGGGAGGGGAGGGGGGCTGTGTAGGGTTATGTGTATATGTAGTGTTTTTTACTTTTTATTTTATTTTTTGTGTTAGTGTAGTGTAGTGTTTTTAGGGTACAGTCGCACGGGCGGGGGGTTCACAGTAGTTTCTCGCTGGCAGTTTGAGCTGTTGCAGAAAATTTGCTGCAGCTCAAACTTGCAGCCCGATACTTACTGTAAGCCTCCGCCCATGTGAGTGTACCCTGTACATTCACATTGGGGGGGACATCCATTTGATGCAAAACTTCAACTCCCAGCATGCGCTGACAGACTGTACATGCTGAGAGTTTTAGTTTTGCAACAGCTGTAGGCACACTGGTTATGTATCACGGAATTTGTGACCTTACTCAGTGTTTCAAAACCAGTGTGCCTCCAGCTGTTGCAAAACTACAACTCCCAGCATGTACGGTTCATGGTGTAAGGTGACTGCTGGGTGTTGTAGTTTGCAACAGCTGGAGGCACACCGGCCGTGAAACACTGAGTTAGGTAAAAAAAAAACTCTAAGTTTCACAACCAGTGTCCCTTCAGCTGTTGCAAAACTACAACTCTCAGCAGTCACCGACAGCCAACGGGCATGCTGGGAGTTGTAGTTATGCAACCAGCAGATGCACCACTACAACTCCCAGCATGCACTTTAGCTGTTTGTGCAAGCTGGGAGTTGTAGTTATACAACAGCTGAAGGTACACTTTTCCATAGAAAAAATGTGCCTGCAGCTGTTGCAAAACCATAAGTCCCAGCATGCCCATAAGGGAATGCTGGGAGTTGTGGTGGTCTGCCTCCTGCTGTTGCATAACTACAGCTCCCAGCATGCCCTTTTTGCATGCTGGGAGCTGTTGCTAAGCAACAGCAGGAGGCTGTAACTCACCTCCTGCTGCTGCTTCATCACAGGACTGTCCCTCGCCGCCGCCGTCGCTCCTGGGGCCCCGATCCCAACATTGACGCCAGGGATCGGGGTCCCCAGCACCCGGGGTCGTCTTCCCGCACCCGCTCACGCCCTCCGGAAGAGGGGCGGAGCGGGTGCGGGAGTGACACCCGCAGCAGGCGCCCTGATTGGTTGGCCGGTAATCCGGCCGACGAATCAGGGCGATCGTGAGGTGGCACCAGTGCCACCTCACCCCTGCAGGCTCTGGCTGTTCGGGGCCGTCAGAGACGGCCCCGAACAGCCAGTAATTCCGGGTCACCGGGTCACTGGAGACCCGATTGACCCGGAATCGCCGCAGATCGCTGGACTGAATTGGACATGGGGGGGCATAATGACCCCCCTGGGCGATATGCCAGGATGCCTGCTGAACGATTTCAGCAGGCATCCGGCTCCGGTCCCCAACCGGCTAGCGGTGGGGACCGGAATTCCCACGGGCGTATGGATACGCCCTGCGTCCTTAAGGACTCGGGATGCAGGGCGTATCCATACGCCCTGCGTCCTTAAGAGGTTAAAATACTTTGCTTTATTTAGCTTTACCTTAACCCTGACCAGTCTCCCTTTTCCAGCTGCTGAAAAACACCCTCAGAGCAAAATGCTGCCACCACCAGGCTTAAAGGGGTACTCTGGCCCTAAGACATCTTATCCCCTATCCAAAGGATAGGGAATAAGATGTCTGATCATGGGGGTCCCCGCATCAAGCCCCCTCCCATAGGATTGCGTTGAGGGGGCGGGGTATGATGTTAGAAGGGGCAGAGTTATGATGTCACGAAACTCCGTCCCCGTAGTCGTGACCCTTCAGACACAGCACGATCATCGCTCTGTGCAGCTTCCACAGGTGAGTGTCTGCATGAGAGATTGCGGGGGGGGGGGGGGTCCACAGAGGCGGAACCCCCGTGATGAGACATCTTATGCCCTATCCTTTGCATAGGGGATAAGATATCTTAGGGCCAGAGTACCTCTTTAAAGCGCAACTGTCACCACTGTACAGGTAGGGAGGTGCAGTTACCATTGCATACCACTGCAGCACTCCACCAATCTGTAAGAGTGACCAGAAAGAATCCTCTCCTCAGTAAGAGACATATGAATTCAATCTGGAGTTTGCAACTCTGGTCTCTGGTCTGATGAAACCTAGATTTAACTTTTTGTCCTTAATTCTCATGTCTGGAAGAATCCAGGAACTGCTCATTATCTGCCCAATATCATCCCTACACTTAAAGCACAACTGTCACCACTGTACAGGTAGGGAGGTGCAGTTACCATTGCATAGAGAAAAATGTGCAGTAAATGCAGGTGCTTTTAATCACATTCGCCACGGTCTGTAAAGGAAAATTCTTACTTTATTCTGATTCCAGGCCACAGTCGGATGGGCCGGCCGACTCCCGCAGCGGTACGTCCCCTCTCCACCTCCTCTCTGCTCTTAGCATGGAGTGCTGCACGTCAATCTTGCTGATCCTGCATGATTGACATGCAGCGCTCCATGCTAAGAGCAGAGAGGAGGTGGAGAGGGGACGTACCGCTGCGGGAGTCAGCCGGCCCATCCGACTGTGGCCTGGAATCAGAATAAAGTAAGAATTTTCCTTTACAGACCGTGGCGAATGTGATTAAAAGCACATGCATTTACTGCACATTCTTCTCTATGCAATGGTAACTGAACCTCCCTACCTGTACAGTGGTGACAGTTGTGCTTTAAGTGTAGGGATGATATTGGGCAGATAATGAGCAGTTCCTGGATTCTTCCAGACATGAGAATTAAGGACAAAAAGTTAAATCTTGGTTTCATCAGACCAGAGACCAGAGTTGCAAACTCCAGCTTGAATTCATATGTCTCTTACTGAGGAGAGGATTCTTTTTGGTCACTCTTACAGATTGGTGGAGTGCTGCAGTCATGGTTGACCTGGTTTGTCCTTCTCCCCCTATTACTTACTTAGTTTGGTAGGGCCACCAGCTGTAGGAAGAATCTTGGTTGCTCCAAGCTTCTTCCATTTAAAGGGTAACTCTCATTAAAACTATTTTTGCTATTGCACTCCTTATGGTAAATAAAAAAATATTTCTAATATACTTTGTTTAAAAAAAATGTTTTCTATGTTTTATTTGTGCTTAAAAAAAAGCTCAAGAGCACATTTCCCCCATTTTATACACAGACTTAGGACAGAGGTCCAAACACAGAAAGTGCAGCCTGGAGTGCTGGGGGGGTCCAGCCTCATCCAATCATAGCTCCTCTGACACTTAACTGCCATAAGCTGTTGGATGGACACCCCCCCCCCCTCCGCACTCCAGGCTGCACTTCCTGTGTTTTGGCTTCAGTCCAAAGTCTGTGTATAAGATGGGGGAAATGTGCTCTTGAGCTTTTTTAAGCACAAATAAAACAGAATTTTTTTTTTTTTCTAACCAAAGTATATTACAAATCTTTTTAATTTACCAGAAGGAGTGCAATAGCAAACATTAGTTTTAATGAGGGTGCCCATTTAAAAGTTATTGAGGCCACGGTGCTCATGGGAACGTTCAGTGCAGCAGAACTGTTTTTGTACGTTTCCCCAGATCTGTTCTCTACAGGGAGACCTTTCCACCTAAGGGCTGTTTTTTTTATATATGTTAAGTAGAAAGCAGGTTTCATTACTTTGTTATTATTAACCATAATTGATCTACTAGCTTAATTAATGTGGACTTCAGCTTAGCCCGTCAGGTGAATAATATATCAGAAATAATCATATGAGGTGATTGGACCTTGATTTAGTCTATGAAAAAATGTATCACAATAAATCAGCAATACTTATGTAAACTGTTGTCAGCAATAATTATGTCAGCTGTTTTTATAATTGATCTTTGACTTATCAGGCGACACTTAATCAGCATCTATGAATGTATAAAAACCAGTGATTATAAACAATAATAAAAAAAATGGTTGAGATACATCCTGTGTCATCTGATCGTACTGAGACCACAAAGGGAACTTGAACAGCCGGGGCTCGCTCTATATTCATAATTGATTTCACAGATTTCAATCAAGGTGAAGCAACATCTAAAAGATGATTAAAGGGGTACTCCGGTGGAAATTTTTTTTTTATTTAATCAACTGGTGCCAAAAAGTTAAACAAATTTGGAAATTACTTCTATTAAGAAAATCTTTATCCTTCCAGTACTTATTAGCTGCTATATACTACAGAGAAAGTTCTTTTCTTTTTGGATTTCTTTTTTTTCTGTCCACGGTGCTCTCTGCTGACACCTCTGTCTGTATAAGGAACTGTCCAGAACAGGAGCAAATCCCCATAGCAAACATGCTGCTCTGGACAGTTCCTTATACAGACAGAGGTGTCAGCAGAGAGCACTGTGGGCAGAAAAAAAAGAAACCCAAAAACAAAAGAACTTTCTCTGTAATATACAGCCGCTAATAAGTACTGGAAGGATAAAGATTTTTTAATAGAAGTAATTTACAAATCTGTTTAACTTTCTGGCACCAGTTGATAAAAAAAAAAAATGTTTTCCACTGGAGTACCCCTTTAATTTTACATATCACATAATAAAAACAAACAGAAAAACTGTGTTGCTGTTTTCCTGCATAATAATATAGCCATTAACATGAACATGATAGCGTGCTGATTTACGTTAAACTTTTTTTCCCACTACGTATTGTTACGCCAAGCGCTCCGGGTCCCTGCTCCTCCCCGGAGCGCTCGCGGCGTTCCTCTCTCTGCAGCGCCCCGGTCAGACCCGCTGACCGGGAGCGCTGCACTGACATTGCCGGCGGGGATGCGATTCGCATAGCGGGACGCGCCCGCTCGCGAATCGCATCCCAAGTCACTCACCTGTCCCGGTCCCCGGCTGTCACGTCCTGGTGCACGCGGCTCCGCTCCTTAGGGCGCGCGCGCGCCAGCTCTCTAAGATTTAGAGGGCCAGTGCACCAGTGATTGGTGCCTGGCCCAATCAGCCTAATTAGCTTCCACCTGCTCCCTGTCCATATTACCTCACTTCCCCTGCACTTCCTTGCCGGATCTTGTTGCCTTGTGCCAGTGAAAGCGTTTAGTGTTGTCCAAAGCCTGTGTTCCAGATCTCCTGCTATCCTCATTGACTACGAACCTTGCCGCCTGCCCCGACCTTCTGCTACGTCTGACCTTGCCTCTGCCTAGTCCTTCTGTCCCACGCCTTCTCAGCAGTCAGCGAGGTTGAGCCGTTGCCGGTGGATACGACCTGGTTGCTACCGCCGCAGCAAGACCATCCCGCTTTGCGGCGGGCTCTGGTGAAAACCAGTAGCAACCCTAGAACCGGTCCACCGACACGGTCCACGCCAATCCCTCGCTGACACAGAGGATCCACATCCAGCTAGCCGAATCCTAACACGTATTTTCTGAGTGGAATTCCTCTCTGGAGTTCCGCTGTGGAAAATATGGTGCAGCAGCCTCTCATTGGTTCTAATGGGATTCTGCTGCATCATTCCTACATTGAAATTCCCATGGTGGGTGATCCTTTGCAGAAATTCTGGAAAAAATGAATATGTAAATAACACTGGTTTTGCAGTTTTATAGTGTTATTTTTTTGCCTTAGCCATTAGCCACCAGGCACTGTACTGCTATTGCCTATCTCCGCCTTAGGTTCGTTTTACATCATGATCTATGGTGCTGGGAATGCAAGTGATTAAACCTGCAGTCGGGCCATAATACCCTTGTTTACTGTGTTATTGGGTTATCTAGTAATTCAAGACAACATAAATAGAATCATTCATGCCCGAACAGATTCTCATCAGCTTTTGTTTGTCTGCTTTTATCCTTCTCGGCATTATATTTGCTTACCAATGCATTACTCAATAATCCATACATTGTTTCATCCAAGTTTCCATAACAAGATTTTTTGTTCTTTTTTTCCTTTCTACTACGTATGTTTTGCTTAGGCCCGGCTTCGTCAGTACAGAAGCATCCTTCACTTCCTTGACAAAGTTGGGCACAAGCAAAATGTGTGCAAATATAGGCGATGTGCCATGTTCTTATTTACTATGGTTTATTTACCCCCCTCTGTGCATGCACTGTTTGAGTGTAATTCCTGTGTCTTAATGCGTTTTTAATCATTATTTTTTTTTATTATATGTATTAATATATATATATATATATATATATATATATATATATATATATATCTTTTATTCATTCACACATTGTGGCCTGTGTTGATTTAAAGGGGTACTCCGCTGCCCTGCTTCCGGAGCTCCGCTCCCCAGTGTTTGGAAGTTTATTGTTCTGAACGCTGTGTGCGGGCTTGCAGTGTTCAGGGCCGCCCCTCGTGACATCATGCCTACCCCCTCGTGACGTCACGCCCGCCCCCTTCCCATAGACTTTCTTTGAGGGGGCGGGCATGACGTCACAAGGGGCGGCCCTGAATACTGAATACGGAAGCCTGCACACAGCGTTCGGAACAATAAACTTCCAGACACTGGGGAGCGGAGCTCCGGAAGCAGGGCAGCAGAGTACCCCTTTAAGGAGTTGTACTTTGTTTCTAAGCATGGTCCTCACAGTATTGTTCAGTGGTTCCCATTCTTTGGTGTGTCAGATTTATTATACAAAGACCAATATTACCAACAGTGGCAGATTAACATTACTATAATTCCTGTGTCTTGACGCATTTTTATTATAAGTGTTAATAAAGTATATATTCCATTCATCCACACATTGTGATCTGTGTTGATTTTTGGAGTTGTAATAAAACTGACTATACCATATAGCATATGACTGTATTGCTGACAGTGGTGTAGCAATAGTCCTACTGTAATGTCCCAGTACTACCCTTAGGCCCTGTCAGGCTGAGACTCTCAGTGACCTGGGGGCTCCCCTGAAGTGTCTCCCCCTGTTGTTTGCAGAATGTTATGTATACTGCTTTAATGTATAGACAGAATTCTAATGTATAGATAGAGAAGAGGACCTGTAAGAGTTGTCTCAAGGACCTGTAAGTCTGTCACATGTTATGTTATGCGGTCACATGATTTGTTGTCACATTTTCTCCCAGAGGGCACCAACTTAACCTATGACCCGCAGCTTGACCAATGGGCTTTAGTCCAGCCCCCCCCCCCCACTATATAAAGGGGCGGCCATTACAATTCACTCTCTTCTCTTATGATCTTTACTGAGGAACAGTTAACACCAGAGATCTCAGTGCAAGTGACCAGCTACCTGGAAGGCCACAAAGCTACACTCATTCCAGTAAGTCTACAGTCTATGTCTGCTGTCACTACAAGTAGTCAAGTCAAGTCCAATCTCAAGTCTATTACAAGCATTATTGGTCCCAGCAAGCTGCGAGGTCTTCTGAGTTCCTGGCCACCTCTCTGGGAATCTGGCCTAGCTGTGAAGATAATACCATCTGTTTTAAACTCAGTAAAGCCTCCGTTAAACCATAACTGGTTGTGGACTCTCCTTTCCTTAACTAGCCATTGGAATAGCGGATTAATACCATCTGATCACACCGCTACACCCGTGGTCCCGCCATACACCCGTGGTCCACCACACTACACATAAGGCCCCCCTTGCCACACTAGGCTTAATGCTCTCCTGTAGACACACTGATGCTGTGCTGAGCATATGTAGACACACTGATGCTTTGCTGAGCTCAGCACATCATCGTCACTCCTGTTTGGAGGCCACCGGCTGCTGTATGCCTGTGGCCTACCTGCAATAGTGTCAGAAAGGACTTTCCTAGTAGTCCTCCCCCAATCCCTGCAAGGGACTCCCTATATAAAGAAGGGAGTTCGCTGAGGCCTTAGCAATAGTGTAGTTTGTACTCTGAGTTTGTCTGCTGTTTAAGTGTTTCCTGATCATAGCCTGCCATCTGGACTTTGCTTTTGCCTTCTTCCCTGTAACCTGGCCTGTCTCTCCTTGCTGCACCTGTGGCCACCTTGGCTAGCTGTTCTCACAGCTTCTGCTATTACACCTGTCCAGCTCTGCTGCGTTCTGCCAGCGCGGCAGAACGCAGCAGAGCTGGACAGGTGTAATAGCAGAAGCATTCTGCCTGCGCGGCCAGCTGCCACTTGTGGCACAGTGGGTCCACATCTGCGGGGCATTACAAGATCCAATAGCTGGTGAAGGAGAAGAAACATGCCCTGACAACAAATATGGGTTTAGCTATTCAGAATTGAAATAAAATATCATGGTGAAGAAGATTATATCAGTTACATTGCGCATTATTTTACTGTTTTGCAGCACTACTTGACTTGCTTCAGTGGGACGATCGCAATACCATTTCTTCTAGCAAATGCTCTTTGTGTTGGAAATGATCAGCAAACTGTGAGCCAGCTCATAGGAACCATCTTTACTTGTGTAGGAATCACTACATTAATCCAGACAACATTTGGTGTAAGGTATGTTATCTTGTCTTACATTGGTATAACATCATTTTACCTGTGCTTTTGGTGTAAATCACTTTATATTTTGAGAAGAGGAATTTTTTCAAGTTCTTTAAGAATGTACAGTTAAATAAATAAGTAGTTAGAAAAATGGAGCCTCCAAAAGGTAAAAAGGTGGGGTCAGTACAGTACATATGGTACAAGCAGATAGCAGTAAATAATATAAAGAGCAGAGAACTAGCTGTGCAGTACACAAGGAAAATGCAACCAACCAGTACCTTTTGCATTGAATAGCTTTATATACCCTTAGTTTAATACGCTAATTGTAAAACATTTGTGCTGATTGGGTGGATTCTTTGGTCAACCCCATGTCCTGTCGATTGCTACTGCATGCAATTGTAAATTAAGGTTTTCTTACCTAAGGTTATAGAAAATCCACCATCAATTGAAACCGTAGTAGGAAGCCAATAAACTATTTTACTACTGTAGTCAAAATAATAAAGGAAATGATTAGTACTCTTTAATCCCTCAATGCATCATAACTTTATTAAAGGGGTATTCTGGTGGAAAACTTTTTTTTTTTTAAATCAACTGGTGGTAGAAAGTTAAAGAGATTTGTAAATTACTTCTATTAAAAAATCTTAATCCTTCCAGTACTTATGAGCTGCTTTTCTTTTTGGAACACAGAGCTCTCTGCTGAATCATGAGCACAGTGCTCACTGCTGACATCTCTATCCATTTTAAGAACTGTCCAAAGTAGGAGAGAATCCCCAAAGCAAACATATGCTGCTCTGGACAGTTCCTAAAATGGACAGAGATATCAGCAGAAAGCACTGTGCTCGTGATGTTAGCAGAGAGCACTGTGTTCCAAAAATAAAAGAATTTCCTTATTTCCAGCAGCTAATAAGTACTGGAAGGTTTAAGATTTTTTAATAGAGGTAATTTACAAATCTGTTTAACTTTCTGGCACCAGTTGATTTAAAAAAAAAAAAAAAAAAGTTTTCAACCGGAGTACCCCTTTAAGGCTCTATGATCTACAGTTACCCCATTATGTTAGGGGTAAATGCAAGGGGGAAATTTCAGTTTAAAGGGGTACTCTGCTGCCCCAGCATTCAGAACATTTTGTTCCGAACGCTGGGTGCGGGCAGTGGTGATCGTGACGTAATGGCCATGCCCCTCGTGCCATCATGCTACGCCCCCTCAATGTGGGAGGGGGCATGATGACCACCACGCCCTCTCCCATAGGGGGCGTGGCCCAATTGAGGGGGCGTGGACCAATTTCTCGCGAGTAAGGAAATACCTCATATGCGTCTCACAACCACCATCACCTGCACCCAGCGCTCGGAACAAAATGTTCCGAACGCTGGTGCAGCGGAGTACCCAAGGGTACTCCAGTGGAAAAAAAGTTTTTCATTTCAACTGGCTCCTGTCACTTTAAGCATTAATAACTCTGGGATGCTTTTACTTTTCATTCTGATTCGGAGATAGTTTTTTTTGTGACATATTCTACTTTATGATTGTGGTAAATTTTCATCGATACTTGCATTATTTCTTATTGAAAAATTCCCAAATTTTATGAAAATTTTTAAATTTTGCATTTTTTGAACTTTGAAGCTCTCTGCTTGTAAGGAAAATAGACATTTCAAATACGGTAAATTATATATTGATTCACATATACAATATGTCTACTTTATGTTGGCATCATAAAGTTGACGTGCTTTCCCCTTTGGAAGACATCAGAGGGCTTCAAAGTTCAGCAGCAATTTTCAAATTTTTCACGAAATTTTCAAAATCGGAATTTTTCAGGGACCAGTTAAGTTTTGAAGTGGATTTGAAGGGCCTTCATATTAGAAATACTCCATAAATAACCCCATTATAGAAACTGAACCCCTAAAAGTATTCAAAATGACATTTAGAAAGTTTGTTAACCCTTTAGGTGTTTCACAGGAATAGCAGCAAAGTGAAGGAGAGAATTCAAAATCTTCATTTCTTACACTCGCATGTTCTTGCAGACCGAGTTTTTGAATTTTTACAAGGGGTAATTTGTAACCCAATTTCTCTCGAGTAAGACAATACCTTATAGCTAGGAACACGAAACCGGATATATTTGGCAGAGAGCCACACTTTTTCACCAGGAGCGAAGACAGGAGGAGTTCTTCTCTTTTTATCTGCATGTCTCTTCATACGAGACAAGGCCAGTAGGAGCGACTTTTGAGTCTCCTTCCAGATAACGGAGAAGTCCCGGGTTACTTCATCCACGGCAGGAACTCCAGAAGAAGTGGGAATGGGGAGGGGGGGGCAGAGGGTGACGGCCGTACACCACAAAGAATGGGGATTTGGTGGAGGATTCAGAATTTTTGAAATTGTACGAGAATTCAGCCCCGGGCAGAAGGTCGACCCAATCATCTTGGCGGGAGGAGACAAAATGTTGCAAGTAGTCACCAAGAATCTGGTTGACTCTTTCCACTTGTCCATTGGATTGGGGGTGATAGGAGGACGAGAAATTTAATTTGATCTTTAATTGATTACAGAGAATTCTCCAAAATTTTGACACAAATTGAACGCCTCTATCCGAGACGATATGCGTGGGAAGCCCGTGAAGACGAAAAATGTGCAGAAGAAATTGCTTCGCCAACTGTAGCGCAGAAGGAAGGCCTGGAAGCGGAATGAAGTGAGCCATTTTGGAAAAACGATCAACGACCACCCAGGTGACTGTGTTGCCATGGGATACGGGAAGATCAGTAATGAAATCCATAGCAATTTGGGACCATGTTTGCTCAGGGACGGGCAAAGGAAGGAGGAGTCCGGCAGGCTTCTGGCAAGGGGTTTTATCCCGGGCACAAACAGTACAGGCCCGAACAAAATCAGTAGCGTCACCCTCTAGTGTAGGCCACCAATACAGACGGGTGACGAGCTGAATGGACTTTTTAATGCCAGCATGACCAGCCAGGTGAGAAGAATGCCCCCATTTGAGGATCTTGAGGCAAAGGCGTTCCAGGGGGAGTTTGCCCCAGTGAGGCTGGAGCAGATGAGACTAGGCACTCAGGCGATATGATATGCTGCAGAGGGGCTTCAGACTCGGAGGCATCAGAGGAACGAGAAAGGGCGTCAGCTCGAAGTCTTTCCAGGGGGAGTTTGCCCCAGTGAGGCTGGAGCAGAGAAGACTAGGCACTCAGGCGATATGATATGCTGCAGAGGGGCTTCAGACTCGGAGGCATCAGAGGAACGAGAAAGGGCGTCAGCTCGAAGTTGAAGCGGACAAAAAACAACGACCACCTAGCCTGGCGTGGATTCAGACGCTGGGCGGACTGGAGGTAAGACAGATTCTTGTGGTCAGTGTAAATGACAATAGGGTGTTTGGAACCCTTCAATAGATGTCTCCACTCCTCGAATGCTAACTTGATGGCCAGAAGTTCACAATCTCCAATAGAGTAGTTCTTTTCTGCCGGAGAGTAAGTCTTTGAGAAAAAACCACAAGTAATGTTACGTCCGGTAGCATTTTTTTGCAGAAGTATGGCTCCGGCTCCGACTGAGGAAGCGTCTACTTCCAGGAAGAATGGTTTAAACGGATCAGGTCTGGACAGAACTGGTGCAGAGGCGAAGGCAGCTTTGAGGCGATTGAAGGCCTTATCCGCTTGTGGAGGCCACGACTTAGGATTAGCATTCTTCCTGCTCAGAGCCACAATAGGGGCCACAATGGTGGAAAAGTGGGGAATAAACTGTCGGTAATAGTTGGCGAATCCCAGGAAGCGTTGGATAGCGCGGAGTCCAGAAGGGCGTGGCCAATCCAAAACAGCCGACAGTTTATCTGGATCCATTTGAAGCCCTTGGCCAGAGACTAGGTAACCTAGGAAAGGAAGACTGTTGCATTCAAAGAGACATTTTTCGAATTTAGCGTCCAGGTGGTTTTCAAGGAGTCTTGGAGCACTTGACGGACATGACGACGGTGTTCCTCTAAGTTAGAGGAAAAAATCAAGATGTCATCCAAGTAAACCACAACACAGGTATACAATAAGTCCCGAAAGATCTCATTAACAAAGTCCTGGAAGACTGCAGGAGCATTGCAGAGCCCAAAGGGCATAACTAGATATTCAAAATGTCCATCTCTGGTATTGAAAGCGCTTTTCCACTCATCACCTTTACGGATGTGAATAAGATTATACACGCCCCTTAAGTCCAGTTTGATGAAGATACTTGCTCCGCGTAGACGGTTTTTGATGGTAATTTTATTTAAACCGCGGTAGTCAATACATGGACGTAAGGATCCATCCTTTTTAGAAACAAAGAAGAACCCCGCTCCAGCAGCGGATGAGGATTTCCGAATAAAACCTCTCTTCAGGTTCTCCTGGATATACTCCGACATGTCTTGAGTCTCTGGGGCTGACAGAGGGTAAATCCTGCCACGGGGCGGAGTGGTACCAGGAAGGAGGTCAATGGGACAATCATAAGGTCTATGAGGAGGTAAGATCTCTGCTTGCTTTTTGCAGAAAACATCAGAAAAGTCCTGGTAAGCCTTGGGAAGGCCCGGTAAAGGTGAAGCCTCAGGGGTTTGACAAGTGGGTGAGGCATCGCTTGTGACAAGAAGGACCCCAACTTTTGATCTCCCCGATGGTCCAGTCGAGGGTAGGAGCATGTCGTTGGAGCCACGGCAGGCCGAGAAGAACTTCAGAGGTGCAGTTAGGCAGAACGAAAATTTCTATTTTTTCATGGTGAAGTCCAATGCTCATGGGAAGGGGTTCAGTGCGGTAGCACACAGTGCAGTCCAATTTCTCTCCGTTAACAGAAGAAATAAAGAGCGGCTTGACGAGACGGGTTACTGGGATACTGAACCTATTAACGAAAGAGGCCAAGATAAAGTTTCCTGCAGAACCTGAGTCCAAGAAGGCCACTGTTGAGAAGGAGGAGTTGGCGGAAGGAGAAATCCGCACAGGTACAGTCAGACGTGGAGAGGCAGAATTCACACCAAGAGTCGTTTCACCCTTGTGAAGTAGGTGCGTGCGTTTCTCCTTTTAGGAAATGTTCGGTACTTGCACAGTACAGGCACAAATTCTCATTACGGTGGCGAGTCCTCTCTTGTAGGGTCAGGCGAGACCGATCCACTTGCATAGCCTCCTCGGTGGAAGGCACAGGAACAGATTGCAAAGGATGTTGGAAGAGAGGAGCCGGGGAGAAAAACCGCCTGGTGCGAACAAGATCCTTTTCCTGTCAAAGTTCCTGGCAAAGTTCCTTTCCGAGAAACGCATGTCGATGCGGGTGGCCAAATGGATTAGTTCAGACAGATTTGCAGGAATTTCTCGTGCGGCCAGGACATCTTTGATGTTACTGGATAAGCCTTTCTTGAAGGTCGCGCAGAGGGCCTCATTATTCCAGGATAGCTCAGAGGCAAGGGTACGGAACTGGATGGCGTATTCACCCACAGAAGAACTCCCTTGGACGAGGTTCAGCAAAGCAGTCTCGGCTGAGGAAGCCTGGGCTGGCTCCTCAAAAACACTACATACTTCTGAGAAGAAGGACTGGATAGAAGCGGTGGCGGGATCGTTGCGGTCCCAAAGCTGTGTGGCCCATGACAAGGCCTTTCCAGACAGGAGACTGACCACGAAAGCCACCTTAGACCGTTCGGTAGGGAATTGGTCCGACATCATCTCCAGGTGGAGGGAACACTGGGACAGGAATCCACGGCATTGTTTAGAGTCCCCATCAAACTTGTCCGGTAGAGACAGGCGGAAGCTGGGGGCAGCCACTCGCTGCGGAGGAGATGCAGGAGCTAGCGGAGGAGATGATTGCTGTAGTGGCGGCAGAAGCTGTTGCAGCATAACGGTCAGTTGAGTCAGCTGCTGTCCTTGTTGCGCGATCTGCTGTGATTGCTGGGCGACCACGGTGGTTAGGTCAGTGACACTAGGCAGCGGGACCTCAGCGGGATCCATGGCCGGATCTACCATCAGGATCCGGACTTGTATGCAGCGAGGACACTGGAGGTGGATCCTCTGTGTCAGTGAGGTGATTGGGTGGGCCGTACCAGGGGAACGGAATCTAAGGGGTTACTGGTTTTCACCAGAACCCGCCGCAAAGCGGGATGGACTTGCAGCGGCAGGTAACCCCCAGGTGGTTCCACCCAATAGCGACTCAACCCCACTGACAGCTGAGACGAGGGCGGTACACAAGGACAAGGCAAGAGCAAGGTCAGACGTAGCAGAAGGTCAGGGCAGGCAGCAAGGGTCGTAGTCAGGGGAAACAGCAAAAGGTCTGGGTACACAGGCTTGGGAACACACTAAAACGCTTTCTCAGGGCACTAAGGCAACAAGATCCGGCAGGGACAGGAAGGGGAAGTGGTTTTTTATATGAATGGAAGTGATTGACACTGATTGGGCCAGGCACCAATTAGTGGTGCACTGGCCCTGTAAATCTCAGAGAGCCAGCGCGCGCTGGGACGTGACAGCCGGGGAACGGGACAGCCAAAGGCTGTCCAGGCATGCTGGGAGTTGTAGTTTTGCAACAGCTGGAGGCACTGTGGTTGGGAAAGACTGGTCGATTTAGAGGACAGGAGCTTCTTCAGGGTCCTGTACAGTGCACACAAAATGGAGACATCCTTACCTAAAGAGTAGTGTAGTACCTACCTGTACATGCACTTCAGTAGTACAGGTGTAAATGTTCATTCTGATTGGTCAGTTCTTCCGGCCTTTGACACGTTTCGCAGATTCCATAGCATTGTATGTTGAGTCTGATTTCAAGTTACAATGGTCCAAAAAAGACCATTGTATGTTGAAACTATTGTATGTTGAGGCCATTGTAAGTTGAGGGATCACTGTATACTCTTGTGGCCTCCACAGTCACCAGATCTCAATCCTTTAGACCACCTTTAGGATATGGTGTAACAAGAGATTTCCCATCATGGATGTGCAGCCCACACATCTTCAGCAGCTGCTTCATGCTGTCATGTCCATATGGACCAAAATGTCTGAGGAATGTTTCCAGCACCTTGTACAAAGTATGATATGAAAAATGAATCATGCCATCTTATTGGGAGTATATTATACATTTGCTGAGAATCTAGTTTGCAATCAGGTGGCCTTATAACAATCAATATGTGAATGAATGACAAAATAATATATACTTTATAATGTAATATATTTTGCTTATTCCAGACTGCCTCTCTTTCAAGCAAGTGCATTCGCATTTTTAGTGCCTGCTCGAGCAATATTGTCTCTGGAAAAGTGGAAATGCCCCCCCGAAGGTAAAATGGTAAAAGGTCTTCTACATAGAAATCATTAAAGGGGTTTTCTGGGGTAAAATCATTTATGGCTTATGCACTGAAGCACAGCTCTTATTAAAGTTAGAGTAATGCTGCAGTAACCTGGTGCCACTACTACCACAGAGCCATGGCTTCCAGCTTACGTTCATTGTTTACTATTAGAGCTATGGCTGGCCACAACAGCTGCTTGGAGGGGATGATGGGTGTCATCACCTTGCCGATCAGCTATTTATGGCCTATCCTGTGGATAAACCAGCAATAATTTTACCAGCAATTGATTTTTCAAAGTATTGTTTTGGGAAATACATGCATTTTTTTATGATCTAGGGATGCATGTGTTAATAAAGAAACACTGTTTTACTTAAATGGCCACTGTCAGATACAAAAACTTTTGATATGTGGTAAAGTATGCAAATCAATAGGTTTTATAATTGCTTTCATTAGAAAATGTTCAGTATTTCATACTGAAAAAGCCAGTCAAACAACTGCCCCCCCCCTTCCTGCTTGGACACATACTAGTCCTGCTGTGTCCATGCGTCATCACCTATGTCATGGACACACTTCCTTGATTGACAGGCTCATAGCTGGAGGAAAAATCCTCCCACTGTCAGCTTGTGTCCTGCTATTGTCAGTGAGGACACGCTGGGAGTTGTAGTTTTGCTAATGCTAGGGGTGATATGACCAGACAGCATACTGAGGGAGGAGGCGGAGACCTGCACAGTGAGGCCACGCCCCCTCCCTTTGAGAGGAATTCAGACTAGTGAGCTAAATTAAAAGTGTAATAAAAAAATAAAGGTGCTAGACACATAACAATTAGATGTACATGGTCAGGATTAGGTACTGAGTGATACATTGAAAAAATATGTTTTTTTGTTGGATCTGACGGGTATGCTTTAAAGAAGTCTCTTCGAAGGTTCTATCAATGTAATGATTTGGCCATCTATGTCTGATTCACTGCAATTTTTTCAATGGTGGAAAATCCACACCATTTACTTTTGCAGCAACATGGCTAAAAATTCCCAAAATCTCAACCACAAGGTGTGAAAAAAATCTGCAGCATAAAAGTGACCTGCAGTGCAGATTATAAATCTACAGTGTACATGTCAGTGTTTTGTCAGATTTTCTAAAAATGTATTGCTGATATGCGGTCCCAGAGAGGACATTGAGGCAGGCCATGGTGTGTTGGTACTTGTAGTGCCACTCATTCCAGAGTGAGGACAGTACCGGTTGAGGTCATGGATGTCAGATGTCACATGTCTAGAGTGATAGAGAAGACCCAAGTGTCCTTTAAGGATCACTACACAATTTTCTAGATGATGAGAGGCTGAACTAGTATAATCTATATCCCCTGGAGCGCTTCCTGTGAAAAGAAGAAAAGGTAGTAATTAGTAAGTCCTTCAGGTCAGGGCAAAGACTTTATATAGGATATTGTAGTCCTCTGTAGCCTGTAGAGGTACATGTGATCCTGGTAAGCTTTAGCAACTTTACTTTAACTCCAACTTGTAAAACAAATAACAGAAAACCTTGTAGACTTTAAGACCCACTTTACCATGAGGTCTGGTAAACCTAGACTACAAGGAGTTAACTATTATACTCCTACCCATTTACTGGAAAATTCTAGTGAATTCTAAAGAATACTGGAAGGGTACCTACAGCAATGCTGATCACCAGTAATGAGAGCAGGAAGAGTATGTAAATTAAGGTGTGGTATGTCTCGGGGGGTGTAGGGTAGTTGGGGTGTTGCTGTTCTGGATAATAAAGGGCACTGTTAACCCTTGTCACTCGTGACGCCAGGGTGAGGGTTAAATACTGTAATGGTGCCGGGCCTATTGCCACCCTTCCCAAAAGCGATAGGTGAATGCGTAATAAATGGATTGTCCACAACCGCTGTTTAACTGAAAACTTGCAGGAACTTTTACTGAAGATTTTCTGAAGCAGGCAATAGCAATAACAGTCCAGATAACAGAGTCTATTTCTAGTTGAGCAGCGATTGACAGTTGGTTGAGAACAGATAAGCTCAATTTAGCTTTAGGAAGATTCTGTTGCATAAATCCGCTGGATTTAGGGGTGCGTTTAGGTCCAGTGATCTTGCGGAGAGTAGCAGGGAATTGTAGATGTACAACAGCTTTGGTATAGGCCGAGGCAGCAAGGCTTTGGCCTAGTATACGTACTTGAAAGTTGCGGAGGTCCTACCTCGTTCAGTGACAGCAACCCAAGAGCGATGATCATGGCCGCAGCTCCCTTATATGGGCAGGGGCTGGCCGTTTTGGATTGGTCCAAAACAACTGTCACTCACCGTTACACGGCATTATGGGTGAACACGTGACACAAGAACCACCTAAGGTCCTTCAACATATCATAGAGTTCTGAACCAAGTCACATGACCCACAGGTCCTGTGACACTAAACAAGTTAGTAACATAATATACATATTTACAATGAGAATATTTATAAATATCAAGTTAATAAGGGGTGATGAGGGGCTAACTAGGGAAGCGGACCCCCACAGTCCTAGGGACTCTGACTTTGGGGACCCCTCCACCAAAGCACAGTATGAAACACGGTGCCAAGACACCACAAACCCCCTTACTTAAAACAAGTCGACCCCGACGCCTGTCCCCTAAGGCAGAGGGACTAGGACAAGGACAAAATGATTACACATTCTGACGAAATTTTCTTTTAGTCTGACTAGTATCCTTACTAGACAATTATGAAGCTATCTAACATTTAGTCTCTAGCTCCTTAGACATTTTATAGCTCTCTCTATACATTTATGAGGCTAACTAGACATTTGTGCAGCTCTCTATACATTTTGCTTCAAGCTGACTAAACATTTTTGAAATCTCACCACATTTACTTTTGTTTTGCCACGATGAGTCACCTGTTAGTACACAACAGTTATATTGGCTTCCCTGAGACTATCTACCAATAAGTTTAGCTGCTAAGGTCTATCGGCTACACGCTACTTACCCCTAGAACACAACAGTATAACCTTAACTAGGTTACCTTTAGAAATACGTGTTTAATTTTAACTCGCAAGAGCACATACTGGCCAGGTGGAGCATCTCACACACGTAATAAAGAAAAGAGAGATTAGTTAGTGTACCTAACAGTGGCAGGAATTGGATATCAATAGGCTACAATTCCTAAAGTGTTTCTTGAGTGTGAGACATATTTTTATTTTGAAGACTGAGGTAGTACTTTTAAGCAATTTAAGGTACTATGTGTGCAAGTACTGCTTAAAAGTTAGTCTTGGTATCTTAAGGGTAGTTTACCTTGAGTAGTCCTTTGAGACCGTCGCAACACCACCCCTGAGCCATCCAGAGTCTCTTCACCTAACGATTCCGCAGAAATTTCCGCCCCCGAGGGACCAGCTTGAGGGCTGGAAACAGAAGCAACATCTTCGGTTGGACCGGGAGATTCTCTGAAGTCAGGTGGAGAAGGTGCAGCAAAACTTGGAGCAGCCACAGGAACAGGACTTGTACTGGGTGTAACAACCAAAGGTGGCTGACTAGGTGGAGCAGCTTTTGGCAGTTGGTTGAGTGGAGCGGCTACTGGCAGCTGGCTGGGTGGAGCAACCAGTGGCAGTTGGCTGGGTAGAGCTGGGCATGGCATACCCCAATACATGGCAGGCTGATGAGTGGAGAACAAAGGAATATCCATGGTAGGATGAATCCCTTCTCCAGATACATATTCTCTCACTGGCCTTGCTGGAGTAGGAGTAGGAGGAGGTGGCCCAGGCAAACCTTCTTTGAGGCACGCTTTTATTCTATTTCTGTTGACCACTTGTGGCTCAAACCCTTCCTTCTGTACCTCATACACGTCCGTTTCGGGATAGGGTATTGCAGTAATAGTATTCCGTTTCCCACAGAGAGTCAAACTTATGGGTCCTAGGAAATTTTCAGAGCCACACTTTATCTCCAAGCTGTAAGGGCTGAGCTGAGGCATGCAGATTATAATCTTTCTGCTGGCGGCCATGGACCTCACCCATTTTCTTCTCAACAATGTTTCTGGCTTCTTCTATCCTCCTTTGATGCTCCGAGACCCAACCTTGAGAGACTTGGGGGGAATTTTTGAAAGGGGCTTGCAACCCAAAGACCCGATCCTTCGGCAACTGGCCATGTCGGCCCATCATCAGGCCAAAGGGTGCATATCCTGTAGAGCAATGAACAGTGTTGTTGTAAATCTCCAAGAGCTCGGGCAGTAACCGAGGCCACTCTTTGTGCTTTGAGACAGAGGCGGCTCTGAACATATGGATGAACACTTGATTGATCCTCTCACAGAGCCCATTCCCCTGGGGATGGTAGGCTGTCGTCCGAAGCTTCCTGCAGTCATGCAACTGGCAAAGTTCCTGGAACAACTGAGCTTCAAAGGCTGTTCTCTGATCCATGGGGACCGATTCGGGACACCCGAGAGGTTGGATCCAGTGACTGTGGAAGAGCTGGGCAGCCGTCTTGAGGTCCTTGACAGGGACCACGACCACCCACTAGAAATAATGGTCCACCATGGTCAGGGCGTAGCAGTAGCCAGACCGAGTGGGGGTCAGTTTCACTTGATCCAGGGCAACAATCTGGTTAGGCCTTTCTGTGCGGATGGGATGCAAAGGGGCCCTGGCGTCCCTCCGGGGATTCTTAATGACGTTACACACAGAGTATTCAGCGCACCACTTCTCAATGTCTCCCCGCATCCCTATCCAGTAAAACCTTCTTCGGACCATGGCTTCAGTCTTATGGACACCAAATGTCCTGACTGGTCGTGGTATGCGTTCAGGACCATGGCCGCATCCCTTCGAGGGACTAAGATCTGGTGCAGGCGGTCTCCGGAAACTGGGTCCAAGGAGTTTCAATATAGCAACCCTTTGTGCAGGAACAGGCTATTCCTCTGTCGCCACATCCGCTTTAACTCAAAGTCCCCGTGTGACCTCTGAAGCCGAGTGGGTATTTTCTTGTAAAGACAATAGTCTAAGAGATCCCCGATAATCCGGCTCTCGCCCTGAAGTGTCTTCCATGTAGATAAAGCTTCAGGGACTTTAAGAGGCCCAGGTTCGTCACCCTCCTGGGCAGTTAGAGCACTCTGGCTCACGAACCTTCGGTAGAAGGGGGGCATCTCTACATCTTCCCACACATCTTCGGCGGGGGGTTCTTCAACCTGGGCCATACGAGAAAGAACATCCACATTAACGTTGGTTTTTCCGCTGCGGTACTTAATGTTAAAATCGTAATTGGCCACCCGGGAGGCCCAGCGTTGTTCAAGAGCCCCCAACTTAGCAGTGCTCAAATGAGCCAAGGGATTGTTATCGGTATAGACCGTGAAGGGAGTAGTGGCCAGATAGTCTTTACATTTCTCAGTGATGGCCCAGACTAAGGCCAGGAGCTCTAGTTTGAAAGAGCTGTAGTAGCCGTCATTCCGTTCGACACCTCGGCGGTGTCGGCTGGCGTAGGCGATTACTCTTTCTTTGCCATTCTGTACTTGAGATAGGACTGCTCCTAGGCCTTCGGCCCACTGTATCGGTAACCTTCCATGGTAATTCTCCCAGGCAGTGCCTCTCAGTAGCTCGGTCAAGGGCCCGGCAATTTGAGCAAAATGTGGGATGAACCGCCGGTAATAGCCAGCGAATCCTAAGAAACTTTGGACGTCTCGCACCATCTTGGGGATAGGCCAACCCCTCACAGCACTCACTTTATCCGGATTGGGCTGGACACCTTCGGCACAC
The DNA here is from genome assembly GCF_029499605.1 of Hyla sarda. Classification (NCBI taxonomy): domain Eukaryota; kingdom Metazoa; phylum Chordata; class Amphibia; order Anura; family Hylidae; genus Hyla; species Hyla sarda. The sequence goes on along the minus strand of NC_079192.1, from coordinate 344,616,521 downwards.
TGACTACATGCCCCAAATAGTGTACTTGCGGCTTCAACAGATGACACTTGGAGGGTTTAATCTTAACTCCATGTTGAATAAGGACTTGGAAGACTTCTTTCAAGTGGTCCAGATGTTCCTGATATGTCCGAGAATAGACAATGACGTCATCTAGGTACAAGAGAACACTCTGGAAGTTAAGATGCCCTAAACACCGCTCCATTAAGCGTTGGAAAGTAGCAGGTGCATTGCACAGTCCAAAGGGCATACTTTTGAACTCAAAGAGTCCCATGGGGGTCACAAATGCTGTCTTCTCTCTGTCTTCCTCCGCCATCGGTACTTGCCAGTATCCACTTGTCAAGTCCAGCGTAGAGAAGTAGGCAGCGGATCCCAAAGCAGTCAAAGATTCCTCAATACGGGGAAGAGGGTAGGTGTCCTTGTGGGTTATCCCATTCAGTTTTATGTAGTCTACACAAAAACGGATAGTCCCGTCCTTCTTCTTCACAAGGACCAAAGGTGCCGCCCAAGGACTCTGGCTCTCCTGGATAACGTCAGCTTCCCTCATTTCGACTAGCATTTTTTTTATGGTCTAATACATCCCAGGTGCCACTGGGCGATGCCTCTCTTTAATGAGGAGACTGTCCCCAGTGAGGATCCGATGCTGAATCATCGTAGTCCTGCCAAAGTCAGTAGGGAACTTGCTGAAAGCTTCCTAGTATTGCTTAGCTGCCTGGATGACTGCTCCCACCTGTTCCTTGGGGGTGTCATCGTCCCCAATTTGTAGTTGGGCCCACCAGGGTTCTACAGGGTCCTGATCAGGTCTTCGTTGAACAACTTGTGACTTCGAGACCACATATTTTGCGTCCAGACGTAAACGTAGTCACCGGGGTATACTTGGATAGCCGTGCAGCCACTTCAGAGAGGTTAATAAGTCTCACCGGAACTTTCCCGTTTCGGACTGTCACCAGACTTCTAGCCGCTCGAACCAAGGGGTAGTCGTCCAGTATGAGGGGCTCTAAGAGTGCTTGGTAATCCCGATTCTTCACCCCACGACGGGCACGACACCACACAACTGTTTCTGCCTGGGGCTGTAGAACAACAGCACGTATGTCTCGGATCCTGACTCGACAGATTTCTCCCTGATGATTCACAAACTTCTGTTCTGCTTGGAGTATCTTAAGGTGGTGTTGCGCGGCCCGCCAGCCTGGAGGTGACGTGTGAGGGAGAGATGCATGCAATGAATTAACAATGTCATCAAAACAGTGCCTCATGATGTTCATGCCTAAAAGGAAGTCAGCTGCCCCTTCATCTCTAACACTGGTGATAAATACACCCTGCCCTTCTAAAACATGCTCTCCCAACTGCACCGTGGGCTCCCAGTAGCCATGCCTGGGTACTGGTTTCCCGTTCCCTGCAATCACTCTAAACTTCGCCTCCTTAGGCTCACATAACCTTTCTGGACCCCAATATTTATAGAAAACTCCCTGAGGAATAGTGGACACCTGAGACCCAGTATCTATTAATGCTTGCAACCGGATCCCCTTAACTATCACCTGTACATAAGGACAAGGAGCAACATACATAGATAGTCCTTCCTTGGTGCCGGTTGGTTCTGGACCTTCATCAGCTAATCCTTAAAGCCCAGCATTGGCTCTTCCAGTGTCCATTCTTGTTGCAAGAGTTACAGACAGGTCTTTGACTCCCAGGCGGCCTCACAGGGGGTATCAGGTGGATTGACAGGGCGTGGGTCAGGTTTCTTAGGTGGGAATGTTGCAGGTCTAGGGGGATTGGGCCGAACAGACAGGTCTTTGACTCCCAGGCGGACTCACAGGGGTATCAGGTGGATTGACAGGGCGTGGGTCAGGTTTCTTAGGTGGGAATGTTGCAGGTCTAGGGGGATTGGGCCGAACAGCCATTTCTTTGAAAACTTTGGCTAACTGTTCGATGTCCTGCTTAATGTCTTGCAAATCAGCTGTTCAAGGGCTAGGGGGAGGTGTTGCAAGGGCAGTCTGGGAAGGGACAGGTGACTGAGATGAGGTCCTCAGGGATTCTGCAGTGGGGACACTAACTTCCTCTGCCTGGGCCCCTGATTTAATCACTTTAACCGCTAGTCTCTTAAAAGCTGGGAAGGCCATGTCGGGATTTTGCACAGCTAGCATCCTAAGTTGGACCTTGTCCCATTTATTCTGTGCCCCCTCTATGAATCGGTCCATCAGCACTCGATTACCCTGATCGGGCGAGATGCCATCCAGCTTCTGCACCGCCTCTAATGCATTCTGCAAAGCTATCGCATACGCCCTGAGAGTCTCACTTGGTTTCTGACGTCGTTCATATAGTCTGAGGCGTACCTCAGAGGGGGAATGAGATTCAAACACTTCAGAGAGTCCCACTGTGGCTTTGTTAGTCACCGGCCAGGTGCGGAGCTCTTCTGAGACCTATACTCTGGCGCTCCTAAATTACACTGTGCAATACATGAGCGACAGAGCACAGGATTTGGAAGGCATCACCTTACTAATGTACATAGTGCTGGCTCCCGGTCGCTCCAGACTATCAAATCACTCAGCTCATCTTCTTGGCTCCCTGTCTTCGGCTGTTAGGCGTGCTCCTGGTTCTGCTAGGAGAAGAGACAACATACACAAAGCAGCTCAGATGTCTTCTCCTCCTTGCCCTGAGCTGCACTTTTTATTGGTACCATTTTTGAGATACATGCTACCTTTTGTTAATTTTTTCCACGTTTTGGACCAAAATTAGCAATTCTTGTGCTTTTTTTTTATATCGTTTTCTGTGCAGGATAAATAACATCATTTTTTTGTACATGTCAATAGCTATTATGTATAGGTTTTGTTTGGTGTGTTTGTGTGATAATACTGGCCATTTATTTCACTTTTTTACACTTATATGGAGGTAATGCTGGTCTATGTATAGTGGTCTGTGTATAGTGGTCTGTGTTAATGGGTTAACGTGACAAGGTGAGTGTGGATGGGTGAATGTAACAGAATAATAGAGGATGAGTGTGAAATTGTGAGAGATGGTGAATTTTGATAAAATGAGTGTGGCAGAGAGAGGAAAGGAGATTACGGTATGATTGGAGGGTGAGGGAGTGACATGATTAGGAGGGGATAAGAGGGGTTACCTGACGGAAGGTTCTCTTTTTGTGAACTATACCCATTCTGCAATAAAAAAAAAAAAATTAAGCCTCTACTCACCTACAGCATTTCCATGGTGCATTTCCATGTATCCTGCTCCGGTCCCCAGTGCGCTCCTCTTCCTGCTTCTCTTTCTCTTTCCAATGTCCTGCTTTGACCAGTCATTGGCTAAGTGGCACTATGACATATTGGGCCCAAGCCCGGGTCTTATTCCTGGTCCTAGGGCCCAATATATGGGGAGGGTGGCAGTGTATGTAGGAGCCCCCTCAGTAGGCCTCATAGGGAGGTCCAAAATGTATTGCTACGCTACTGGAAAAGTGCCCTTTTTTTCATTTGAGGCCCTGCCCACTAAAATGTCTGTGGTGCACGTCCCTGTTGGTAGTAGAAAAATAGATTTAGATTATTATTATTTTAATTTATATGAAGTATTTCTTTTTCACATATTAATCCACGGCAGCAAATTTGAACTGAATCCTGTGAATTTAAAAAATCCGCTGTTGTCGATCTGTTGTGCTTTCAAAGTGTTTCTGCAGCAAAATCTGTAAAGATTAAATGGTCAATCTCATTAAAACTGATTTTTGCTATTGCACGCCTTATGATAAATAAAAAAGATTTCTAATATACTTAGGTTAAGTTTTCGTCAGTGGACCTGACGAAGGCATTGGTAAATGCCAAAACGCATAGTCCCTATTACAAAATTAAAATCATTCATTATCCTGTGCTGCTCGTGCCTTGCCTCATTGCTCTACAAACTGGGCATCGCCTGCAAAAACAGTTTTTTCACACTGCAATAACTCACTACGATACCGGTCGGTGTGCAGCAGCCAGTGCCTACAACCGTCTCTACCATCACCCTTTCTGCTCTTTATTGTGCAGCCATGATTACAAGGGTTGGTATATTACTTCAGTGTGGTGGAGGTTGCACGCCAGTCAATATATAGGGAGCGCCCTTTTTTGTTTTTTTATCTCTCCTTTCAAGCTCAAGATCTCGAATTGACATTCTTGAATCAGGGCTGTTCCCCTACTTCAATATACCATCATTTCCATATTGTGGAGGACCAACCGCGGGAATCGTTTATTTCTAATGATAATTTGTTTTGCCTTAGTCCTAACAGCAGCACAGATGGGGTATTCCGCCTCCCATGAAACGGTAAGTAGAAACAATAAACAAATCAATCCACCCCTCTATAACAAAGTACACTGTGTTATTTTACAAGAAAATAAATATTAGAAGGGAGGGATATTTGTGTGCTGCTGTCTGGACAAAGGAAAAACAAATAATTTTTTTTTAAATTAACGATTCGCTTGCATCCTACCAGCAGCACAGATGTGGATTTAGCAAGTGGAAGACCCCATGGGAGTGGGCTCATGCCTGGCAGAACTCTGCTTTACAAATTTTAAATAAAGGAATACAGCTTCTTTCCACAAAGGATGTGGAAACAGCCGGAGCAAAATGGGCCTTAAGATAAGATCCCATGGCGACATAAAATCTCTAGGACAGAGAATTGATTACGGACTGTATAGTCTCCATATGAAAGTATTTGCACTTTATGTACTAATTAAAATATCTCAGATCTATTATCATCCTCCAGTCTCCGGTGACTTTTGGTACCAGAGAGACTGGAGAATAAATTTCCGCTCCCTGCTTATGAAGAGGCACTTCTTTTAGGGATCCTTTATGAAAGTATTCCAGAATGTAAGCCACCAAAATCCTTTGCTTGGAAGGCATGAAAACAATGATCCTTATGAAATTATCTTTGGATCTTTGGTGTTAAGAGTCCAAGACTCTAAAAAATTATAGAGGAGACTGCTTTCCAGAAGGAGGGGAGCAGGATTTTAAAGGGGTTATCCACCATAAGATGATTTTAGTACTTACCTGCCAGAACTGGGTATTTCCAGTTGGATCTTGTTCTCTAAACTACACATCCCACAATTTCATGCTTGAAAGTTTGAGGTAAATTTCCTTCCTCCCACACATCAGCCACCCCACCCATTGAAATACAGTGTTTTCTAATCAGGGGGCCTACAGCTGTTGCAAAATTAAAGCAGGACATGCTCCCTCTGATCACCTGACTAGTGATGTCAGGTCTCAACGCACTGCAACCTGGAAAATCCCTGGACTTGAGTAATTTTGCATGCTGTTAAAAATAAAATATTGGGGCGATAAACACAGAAGAATTGTGAGACCACTGTCACACACAGGTACAGACACTATATTATGAACTACACTAACTTTGCAGTCCCTGTGGCATAGTCAAATAAAAAAAATCCTGGAATACCACTTTAATTTGAAGACACAGATGGAATCGTGCGATAGGCTCTAAGTATCTCACCATTCCATCTGTTTCTTCAATATAGAAGGAGGCCAGTAGGTAGAGAGGGGTCTTCTTGTTCTAAGAGCCTTTGGTATGCTACACACCTCTACGTTGCTTACCCCAGTCTCATTAAGGTCTAGACTGAGGGGCAGTCCTGCCCCCAAAGTGTCTACCCAACCAAAAAAGGACCCCTGAGACACTCTTTTGCTTTTTTTGTCCTACAGTCCTTCTGTTATATGATCAAGCTTGGATCCAAATATTCTGCCAGGTTTAAAGGGAAGACTGCCGAAATAATATTTTGACGAGTTGTCAGTCTTCTAGGGTTTCAGCCACAGAGATCGCCTTCCTGCAGAGATCAAGGCCATCAACATAACTGCCAAGTTCAGTTGTTGTGGAGCAGCATCACAAAGGTAATCCATGGCTCTTGTTCTTAAATGATGATAAAAAGTTGTCTCTGGACACTCCCTGGTCTATATCAGTATTAACCTGTTGCAGACAGGATCTAAAAACATTAGCAACCTCAGAAGAGGCAAAAGCTATGAATGCTGAAGGTGAAGCAGCCAAGTATTGATATCTAAAGGCACAGTCAGCTCTTCTATCCTGCAGACTAGACCAATCATCTGCAAGAACCAATGTTCTCTTGGATAGCTTGGAAATGGCCATGTCCCCTTTTGGAACAGGCCCCCCAAGAAGAAAGCTGATTCTCCAATATAGGGAACATAAACTTAAACCTCTTAGTCAAGATGGGTGCTTTCTCCTGCTTCTACCATTCTGTCTTTATGACATAGGTAATGGTATCATCCATTTTGAAGGCCCTAGGCCCCCTAGAAGCTTCTCTAATGTCAACATCACAGTCCCCCCGATCTGATGGACCTTCGTAAATGCTGGGTCTAGAAAGAAGAAAGAAAGAAATTAAGAAAGATTTGGGAAGAAAGAAATGAAGAAAGATTCTTCCTCCTACTCAGAAGAAGATCTAGAGCAGGGGTAGGCAATCTTTTGGTAGTGCTGTGGCAAAAAAAAAATTTCAAAGTCGCTTGGTGTGCCGGCAATATGGGTCTGGCTTGCTGTGGGTGAGGTTTATGGGGTGTGGCTTGTCACAGGGTGTTTTTTTTTCAGAACTGTCCCTATATATTGTTTTCACTGTAAAGACCTTACACTGAGAACGACCATTCTAAATCATACCTGTATAATACAGACCCCAGAATCAGTCCCCACCACAATACAGACCCCAGAATCAGTCCCCACCATAATAAAGACCCCCCCTTACATAATACAGACCCCAGTCGTGTTGAGCAATAATATACATACAGTTACATTAACTGACTCACAATTAACATATTTTATGATCGGCGTCCTCTTTCCTTCTGTCTCAGACCACCATGACGACTTCTTACAGCCAAAACCCATCACTGCAGCATCTGCAGGACAAACATCTTAGTTACTGCATTTTTACAGTGCTCTCCACACCTCAAGTATAAAGTGCAGAAATCAGTGCAGTTTATTCCATTTCAAACAGTGTTACAGAGCAGGCTACATTTCAGCAACCTGTCTTTGCCTTTGTCAAGCACGAGAGGCGAGGAAATGTAGCCTGCTCTGTAACACTGTTTGAAATGGAATAAACTGCTCTGAATTCTGCACTTTATACTTTGGTGAGCTATGATTTTCCTTGGATATAGTTAGGTAGCCAAGTAGGTAGATAGGTAAGTAGCTATGCAGGTAGATAACTATATATGGAGGTAAGGTCAAAGGTAGGTAGCAAGGTAGGTAAATGGGTAGCTATGTAGGTAAGTAGCTATGCAGGTAGGTAGCTATGTAAGTAGGTAGCCAGGTGGCTAAGTAGGGTGGCATGTAGCCTGGAAATTAAGAAGGTAGATAGCCAAGTAAGGAAGTAGCCAGGCAGGTAATTGTGTAGGTAGCAGGTAGGGAAGTGGCCAGGGCTCCTCCACATTCAAATCATCAGCCCCTCCCTGTCACCTGCACCCCCTCCCCCTGTCACCTGCACCCTCTCCCCTGCACCCTCCTCCCCGTCACCTGCACCCTCTCCCTCATCAGCTGCACCCCCTCCCCTGCACCCTCCTCCCCTTCACCTGCACCCCTGTCCCCCTCCCTGTTTCCTGAACCCCTTTCCCAATCACTTGCACCCGCCTCCACCATCCCCATCACCTGCACCCCCCTCCCCATCACCTGCACCCCCTCCCCATCACCTGCACCCCCTACCCATCACCTGCACCCGCCTCCCCCCTCCCTGTTACCTGCATCCCCCTCCCCATCACCTGCTCCCCCCCATCACCTGCAACACTCCTCCCCGTCACCTACACCCCTTCCCCATCACCCGCACCCGCATCCCCCCTCCCCGTCACCTGCACCCTGTCACCTGCACCCCCCTCTTCGTCACCTGGATCCCCATTAGCGGGGTGAGCACCACGCGTGCCTTGGGTTGCCGACCCTTGATCATGAGTCTTCACAGGCTCTAACATCAGAGCCGACTAAGACCTCAATGGCTTCATGAGGAGAGGAATGTCTAAGCCTTTTATGAGCCAAAGACTGCTTTAGCTCTTCAACACTAGCACCAATAGCAGAATAGTGGGTTCCTACTTGGGTTAAGTTTTAAATCTGCAGCCAAGACATCATGAATTTGCATAGACATCTTAAAGAAGTTTCTGGCATTCATAGCATGCAAGGTGCTTTTCTTCCAGCAGATCTATGGTCCCCAGACCCATCACCAGCAAGAGACAATACTAAAAAAAAAAAAAAAATGAATCTAAAAAAAAAAAAAAAAAATAAATACAGAGAACTACATCACTAGTTCAAGTACCAGGAAATAGCACTTAGCAAGATACTTAGAAATATCACAGCAAATCAGCAGCTTTCTCAACAAATGAACCACTCAATGGAACAGCCCAAGGAACTGCGCTAAAAGAGACCAAGTGCAGTCCTAAGTACGATTTAATTAGCTTGTATGATGCCAAACTAGAGAAATATTTGTCCAACGTGGCAGGATCAAAGTCTGAGAAACTTACTGACAAGCCTGAAGCAAGTGCATTTTGAAAAATCTGATTACAAAATCTTGTGCCATCACTTCCTCCAAGATGGCGGTGCACAGCAAATATGCGGATGCTGCCAGAACATGGGTCAAATATTAAAGTCCCCTGCTCCCTCCAAGACTAAAGGTGGCAAAAAAAGATTAATTATTGTTTTAAAGAGTACCTGCCATCAGACATTATTTTCTAAACTAACTCAGAATATATTCCACCCCTCCTGCCCTTTCAGAGCTTTAAAAAGCACTGTATCATACCTTTCCCCTTGCTCACATTGTGAGCTCCCAGCAGGAGAAAGTAGGCGTTCCCCAGTAGGCACAACGTTACTGAAGCCTGTGAGAGCTGTGCCTCACCATGACCCCACACAATTTCTTCATAATTCTCTATATTATTTCTTTAACATATAACACAAAAACATTACAATTACATATAACCCAAAACAATTCCAAAAAACACTATACAACACACTCACATCTATCAGTCATTCATGTATTCTTCCATCAGCTTTGAGGTTGTCAAATCAGTTAAATTGATAGTTCATATCTAGTAAGATGCTCATAAAGGGTGCATAGTATCCTTGAGTAATACCTATAGCGATTCGTTAGGGGCTCTAAACATCTTCCATAAACTCCCCCTATGTTCAAATAATGTAGATGAGAATTTTTTTTTTTTTTTTAGCAATTCTTAATTTATAATTTTCACATATAACAAGTTTATGAACATCACTGTGGTATATATCACACAGAAAATAACATTAGAAAAATATGAATGGGGAAGAATGTGAGTAGGAAAGAAAACCATCCCCCTAGCAGTGGACAGAAAAAGCAGTGTGCCGCGACGAGCCCACTTTTCATGGGCCAGGGTGGCCTCCTACTTCATTAATGCCGTTCTGGTCGCTGATGGTACATAGAAGGCCCCAACCAAGAGGACTGCAAAGGGAACGTAACCATAATACATAAAATTCAAGAATGTGTGAGGCTTTCCTTATATGTGAGATTAAGACAGTAGTAATGAGGTAAGAGTGATAGTCATAGAACAGAGGGGGGGGGGGGGGATGAATGGAGATTCCAAAATGGAAAGGAGAGGGAGACATGACATTTGGGGGAGGGGGGTAGGAGAAGGAGGGGGGAGGAAGGGGGGTAGGAGCAGGAGAGCAGTCAGAGGAACAGCAGACGGGGAAGGCTATAGACAAGGAGCAAGAGAGTGGGGTATAGGAGTAGGGAGGGGAACACATAACGGCCATGGTAGGGAGAGATAGTGAGGAGAGAGTGGAGGGGAAGGAGAAGGATCAGCACCAAGATTATTATAATCGGCAAAACCCATCTAGTGGGAGGGGGGGTGAGTAGATGCCCAATGGTTAATGGTGAACAGGGTACATCACTGGCATTCAAGAGGAGCGGAGCAGTCGTGTACTGTAAAATAGGCTAGCATGCATCTCTATAAGCTATCCATGGTGGCCAGATCTGGTAACATCTAGTATGTGTGTGGTGGGTCCAGCTAGACAGTTTTTCCATCCTACCGATGTGTGAGACCTTATTTATCCATTCCTGTATGGTGGGGGATTCAGTCTGCATCCAGTGTAGGGGGGCTGTCAGTGCTTTAAAAGCTGCGAGAAGATGTGCAATTAAAGATTTCTGCGAAAGAGAACAAGTCGAGTTTGATAGCCCAAGAAAAATCTGTGCTGGAGACAGCAACACTGGGGTGCCTACTGCTTTATTAATGGCTCTATTAATTTCTCTCCAAAAGGTGGTTAAGACTGTGCAGTCCCACGAAATGTGGGAAATCGAGCCCTTTGCTGCCCGGCATCTTCAACAAAGAGCATCGGATGCTAGGCCTAGGCCCCAAGAGTAAAGTAGCTCAGGTGTACGATACCATCTGGTGAGTAACTTATAGCGACCCTCCTGTAATTTTACACATTTAGAGAAGCCATGGGAATTTGACAGGATCCGCTTCTTTTCCTCGTCTGTAACTATCAAGCCCAATTCCTTCTCCCACGAGATGAGAAAAAGTGGATCCGAATGTACATAATCCTGGAGGAAGCGAGTGCGAAAACAGCTAGTTTGGATAGGTTCACAGTGGGAGCTTGAGCAATAGCCACCCTTATCCCCTTCCCGCTACATGATGTATGCATACATCATGAGCGAGCTCCTGCGATAGAACGCGGGGTCACGCGCTGACCCCGCATCATATCACGTCGGTCCCGGCGGCCATCAACGGCCGGGACCCGCGGCTAATACTCGACATCACCGATCGCGGTGATGCCTGGTATTAACCCTTCAGACGCGGCAATCAAAGTCGATCGCCGCGTCTAAAGTGAAAGTAAACGTTGCCGGTTAAAGGGGTGTCTCGAACAGCTTGCAGGACAGCTGGAGGGTCCCTACCCACCTTCTCGCTGTCCGATCACTGAATGACTGCTCCATGCCTGAGATCCAGGCAGGAGCAGTCGAGCGGCGATAACACTGATCAATGCCCGGCTATTGCCTGGCAATGATCAGTGTAGAAGATCAGTGTGTGCAGTGTTATAGCTGCCTATGGGAGCTATAACACTTCAAAATAAAGTGTTAATAAAGATCATTTAACCCCTTCCATAATAAAAGTCAGAATCACCCCCCTTGCGTAAATGTCCGAACTATAAAAATATAATGTTAATTAAACCGCACGGTCTATGGCGTACATGTAAAAAAATTCCAGAGTCCTAAATAGCGTATTTTTGGTCACTTTTTATACCATAAAATTTTTTTATAAAAAGCAATCAAAAAGTCCGATAAATACAAAAATGGTACGATAAAAACGTCAGATCACGACGCAAAAAATGATCCCTCATACATCCCCATATGCAGAACTAATTCCCGCAATTGAGCTTCTGTGAGAGTGGGTAATTATAGCGAGTGAAGAAATTGGGTAAGGGCTCGGGACCTGCTCGACTGGTCAGGTATTGTGTGTGGAATGTTGTACAGTTCTGTGCTAATATGCTTGAAATGTGTTCAATATCAGTCACCTCCCGTCCTGTCTGTGAGGTTACCGAGGGGATAAACGTCTTTTCCTTACGTTTCTTGATCATGGCCGACATCAGTCGGCCCCCTTTATCCCCATGCATACAAACCTGCTGTCGGAAGCGGACGACATTGTCTGCATATCTCCTATTAAGAATGTCCTTCAGCTGATCCCTAACAGAAGAGATCTCCTGGTCAACAGCCGGGGTAAGGTGGGCAGAGTGGCTCCCCTCCAGCTCCGTCAGCCGGGCCAGCAGGAAAACAACTGCTTTGTTGCATTTTTTTTTTTACATTGGAGCCCAGGGCTATCAATAGCCCTCTCATTTAGGCTTTGTGAGTTTCCCACACTATTGGCCAGGAGACCTCCGGGGTCAGATTAATCTCAAAAAAGGTTTGTAGTCGAGCAGTCAGATCTGAAACATGAGTTACGTTGGTCAGTAAAGAGTCGTTTAAATGCCACGTCCAGTCTGGTCTGGGTAAATGTGCTGGAGAGAAGGGGGTGTACTGTACATAGGTGCGTGGTCCGACAATGTCTGTGGCACAATATCTGATTGTTGTATGGAGGGCACCATGCGGTCATGGCAAAATATGTAATCGAGGCATTGCGATGACTGATGCGGTGCGGAGTAAAAAGTGTATTTTTTAAGGGTGGAGTAGTCTCCATGTGTCTGTCAATCCCATTTCATGGAGTTTGCTTTTAAAGGTGTGGAGAGTGAGGGAGGTAACTGCCGACCTTCGTGTTGATGAGTCCATATTGGGATTCAGGGTGACATTCATTAGGGCTTCTACAATAATAGGACCTTCTGCAAAGGCCCTCAGCTTCTCCAAGGTCCTCAACAGCCAGGGAACCTGATGCTTGTTAGGTCCATACAAGGTTGCAAGGGTGTATGGCATGGATCCTACCTTACCTTTCAAAAACAATGCACGTCCATCAGCAGAGTCGTAGACATCCGATTGAACAAAGGGGACATCTCTATGGAGAGCAATAGCGACTCCTCTAGAAGAGGAGTTAGTACTCCCACTGTGAAACCAAGAAGAAAAATACGTTAGTGGCAACTTAGGGATCCTCCCTTTTTTAAAATGGGTCTCTTGTAAAAATACAACTAATACTTTATCTTTCTGCAGCAAATAGAGCAAACCATGGCGCTTACCAGGGGAGTTAAATCACTTAACATTGTAAGTAAGAAATTTAAGGTCTGCCATATTTCAAGAAAGACAATGATGTGCGGGGGTGAATGGAGTCAGGAATGGGGGTAGGAACACAAGGGTAGTAAACACTAGGAAGAGGGTGGGAAGAAGAAGTCAGTAGATGGGAGAAGATAGCAGTGGGGTGGGGAGCATGCGAGAGGGTATAGGTAGGGAGAGGAGGGGGGAGGGAGGGAGAAGAAGAGAGCGAGCAGTTACAAAGGATATAGAAAGGGAGGTAAGTTCAGCGTATACACACCAATAGGGGTAGGTAACTGGTGAGGCACCAATCAGGGAAACAGAGGGGAGGTAAAGAAAGGGAGAGAGATTAAATGTAAAGTAATTAGAAGGAGAAGAGAGCAGTCTGAAAGAGTAGACTAGGGGAAACAATAGGTGTCCTGGGCCGACAGCTAGCCCCACCTGCCAGTAGAAGTGTAGCATGTTAGGAGGTATACAGAAATAAATCTCCACGGAGAATGAATTGCAAATAAGAAGAATGAGAGAATGAGAAGTGCTGAGACATATACCGAGACAGTCATTATCAGGAAGAGCAAGTCCCGAACTTCAGCCCCCCCCCCCCCTCATACAGATGGCAGACGGGTATTGCAAGGAATAAACAATAGCAAAGCCGATGACCCGGGTGACCCCAATCTAAAGAACGATGAGAGTACTTAGCGTAGTAAGGCAGTAGGTGACCCTCCGGTCTCAGGTGGCGTCCGGGTGTTTCTGGGCCTTCAAAGCTTGCTTGCGAGCTTTCGGAGATTTCACCTTGTCAGCCTTTTGATTCGGTAGCATCTTAGGGAGCGGTGGAAGTGTGTGGCACATGTCAACCGGCAACCAAGAGGGTATCTGGATCAGTTTGAGGCAGGTGAATTCCCATTCTTTCTCCAGTTCCTCCTGGTGTGGGATAGAAATGTGTCTGCCTTCCTTCAAGATCGAGAGGCCAAATGGGTAAAGCCACATATAGGGTAGAAGGCGCTCCTGTAGCTTCTGGAGCAAAGGATTCAGCAGCCTGCGTTTTGCCAGCGTGGACGGAGCAATATCTTGGAATATGAGAACCGGGTTACTATCAAATTGTAATGAGTCGGCCTCCCTGTTCGCTTTTAGTATTGCCGCTGTGTCCACATAGCTTAGGAGTCCACATATCATATCTCGAGGTGGCTCAGAGGGCGGTGGTTTGGGTCAGAGGGCCTTATGGACCCTTTTGATCGTAATGGCACCGACAAGCTACTGAAGAAGGGGTTACCCCGAAACGCGTTTAGCCCAGATATATACACCCCAAGAGTATAGACCACCCCACATCAGAACTGTGTCCGATTTGCAACAGCTGGAATCTCCTACCACTGCACATATGTGCGCCTTTAGCGCTGGAATACATGAGAACGCCGCCTGCAACCATTCACCGCTGGTTTTCCATAACCTCTGCCCGCAACCACCTGTCTGTCAGCTGGATGCAAGCCTGTGCCACTCCGGGCACCCAGTGTGACCACACGCAGACAACATCACCAGGCCGACTGCCCAGCCGTGCCAGTCTGCAGGAGCGACACTCGCCGATCACTGTGATACCATCTCCTGGAGTTTCCTGCCCAGCGGTGCGTTGAGTGGTGCAGAGCACCAAACTCTATCATAAACTCGGTTATTGGATACTTTACAGTGATACAATATCACAGGACTGTGGGTGGCTATATTGTGGGTGGCTATGAAATGAGCATATACCCTAGATATTCCTTTCTCAATAGATTCTCCATTCTGAAAATTATTCTCATAACAAGTACATTCCCCCGATTTATATTGTATTAAGGACGTTACAAGATGTCTAATTTGTAAATATTTTAAAAAGTCCCTAGATGAAATATTAAATTATATACAAATATCAGCATAGGGCATTAAGGTTTTCCCCACACTAATGTCACCCAATTTCTCTATACCCAGAGTTTCCCATCGCCTCAAATCTGTATGTGGAAGGAGACATTGTAGGACTCTTAGTAGAATTTCCGAATAATCAAAGAAGTTCAGTATACCTTTTGTAACACTATTTTGCCATATTTTTATACTAGCTTTCACTGTGGGAAAATTTGTTATTATTGGATGTGATGAGATTGGTTTGATCCACAGGACAGTGTTGGCATCGGGCAGGTCCATCAGATCTGCCTTCAGTGTCACCCATATCTTATCTGGATCCTTATGCCACGATGATTTTAATTGATTAAGTATTATTGCTCTCTGGTATCATGCAAAATCTGGACATCCAAGCCCTCCTGCCGAGACTGATGCATATAGAATATCAGCCGCTATTCTAGCTCTACCTCCCTTCCAAACATATCTCCAAACTATAGATTGTAACTGTCTCATAGTGGTAACTGCTATTCGTCCTATCCATGACGTGATTCCAGAGTATAATTTAATATCTTGCTTTAATTTAGTTATTAATGGATTGATATTTAAAAGGGGAGGATTAACAAAATCTGCAGATAATTAAATCCCCAAATAAGTAATACTTTTTGTAGCCAATTTTTAGCTTATATCTCACTGACCATTCTTCTTTTCTTTTATCTGCCATAAAAATTGGCAGAATAACCAATTTATTGCTTTTTTTAAAAAATAATAGCTCACAATTGTATATACCGTATTTATCGGGGTATACCACGCACCGGCCTATAACACGCACCCTCATTTTACCAAGGATATTTGGGTAAAAAAAGTTTTTTACCCAAATATCCATGGTAAAATCAGGGTGCGTGTGTGCGCGTGTATACCCCGATATACCCCCAGGAAAGGCAGGGGGAGAGAGCCCGTCGCTGCCCGCTTCTCTCCCCCTGCCTTTCCTGGGGTCTAGAGCGCTGCTGTTGGCCCTTCTCACCCCCTGGTTATCGGCGCCGCTGCCCGTTCTCTCCCCCTGACTATCGGTGCCGGCGCCGATAGCCAGGGGGAGAGAAGCGGCGCCGACAGCCAGGGGGACAGAAGGGGCAGCGGCACCCATTGCCGGCGCCGCTGCCCCGTTGCCTCCCCCCATCCCCGGTGGCATAATTACCTGAGTCGGGTCCGCGCTGCTGCAGGCCTCCGTCGTGCGTCCCCAGCGTCGTTGCTATGCACGGTGCGGCGCACTGACGTCATGCGCCACGCCGTTCAGCGCATAGCAACGACGCCGGAGACGCACGCCGGAGGCCTGGAGCAGCGCGGACCCGACTCAGGTAATTATGCCACCGGGGATGGGGGGAGGCAACGGGGCAGCGGCGCCGGCAATGGGTGCCGCTGCCCCTTCTGTCCCCCTGGCTGTCAGCGCCGCTTCTCTCCCCCTGGCTATCGGCGCCGGCACCGATAGTCAGGGGGAGAGAACGGGCAGCGGCGCCGATAACCAGGGGGTGAGAAGGGCCGGCAGCAGGGCTCTAGACCCCAGGAAAGGCAGGGGGAGAGAAGCGGGCAGCGACGGCCTCTCTCCCTCTGCCTTTCCTGGGGGTGTATCGGCGTATAACACGCACACAGACTTTAGGCTAAAAATTTTAGCCTAAAAAGTGCGTGTTATACGCCGATAAATACGGTAACTGAATAAGATCCATAACAGCTGGAAGGGAACTATCCATGATGTTAATGCTATCAGCACATCATCTGCGTATAGCCCAATTTTATGGTCAACATTCCCCACTTTAATTCCTGTCACCATCTTGGAAATTCGTAAATGTTTCGCAAAAGGTTCCATAATTATAGTAAATAATAGGGGGGATAGGGGACATCCCTGTCGCCTGCCGTCATGGATTTTAACCTCTTCAGGACATAGGGCGTATGGATACGCCCTGCATTCCGAGTCCTTAAGGACTGAGGGCGTATCCATATGCCCGTGGGAATTCCGGTCCCCACCGCTAGCCTGTTGGGGACTGGAGCCGGATGCCTGCTGAAATCGTTCAGCAGGCATCCCGGCATATCGCCCAGGGGGGTCGTTATGCCCCCCCATGTCGGCGATGGCCGCAGATCACTGGACAATTCAGTCCAGCGATATGCGGAGATTCCGGGTCACCCCGGACCCGGAATTACTGGCTGATCTGGGCCGTCTCTGACGGCCCCGAATAGCCATAGCCTGCAGGGGTGAGGTGGCACTGGTGCCACCTCACGATCGCCCTGATTCGTCGGCCGGATTACCGGCCGACCAATCAGGGCGCCTGCTGCGGGTGTCACTCCCGCAACCCGCTTCGCCCCTCTTCCGGAGGACGTGAGCGGGTGTGGGGCGTGCACCCCGGGTGCTGGGGACCCCGATCCCCGGCGTCAATGTTGGGATCGGGGCCCCAGGAGCGGCGGCGGCGACGACGAGGGACTGACCTGTGTACCGGCAGCAGCAGGAGGTAAGTGACAGCCTCCTGCTATTGCTTAGCAACAGCTCCCAACATGAAAAAAAGGCATGCTGGGAGTTGTAGTTATGCAACAGCAGGAGGCAGACCACCACAACTCCCAGCATTCCCTTATGGGCATGCTGGGACTTATGGTTTTCCAACAGCTGGAGGCACATTTTTCTATGGAAAAGTGTACCTTCAGCTGTTGTATAACTACAACTCTCAGCTTGCACAAACAGCTAAAGTGCATGCTGGGAGTTGTAGTGGTGCATCTGCTGGTTGCATAACTATAACTCCCAGCATGCCCGTTGGCTGTTGGTGACTGCTGAGAGTTGTAGTTTTGCAACAGCTGAAGGCACACTGGTTGTGAAACTCAGAGTTTTTTTTTACCTAACTCAGTGTTTCACGACCGGTGTGCCTCCAGCTGTTGCAAACTCCAACTCTCAGCAGTCAATGTACACCATGCTCCGTACATGCTGGGAGTTGTAGTTTTGCAACAGCTGGAGGCACACTGGTTGTGAAACACTGAGTAAGGTCACAAACTCAGTGATACATAACCAGTGTGCCTACAGCTGTTGCAAAACTAAAACTCTCAGCATGTACAGTCTGTCAGCGCATGCTGGGAGTTGTAGTTTTGCAACAGCTGGATGTTCCCCCCCAATGTGAATGTACAGGGTACACTCACATGGGCGGAGGTTTACAGCAAGTATCTGGCTGCAAGTTTGAGCTGCGGCAAGAAACTACTGTGAGCGAGAAACTACTGTGAACCCCCGCCCGTGCGACTGTACCCTAAAAACACTACACTAACACAAAATAAAATAAAAAGTAAAAAACACTACATATACACATACCCCTACACAGCCCCCCTCCCCTCCCCAATAAAAATGAAAGCGTCGGGTACGCCACTGTTTCCAAAATGAAGCCTCCAGCTGTTGCAAAACAACAACTCCCAGTATTGTCGGACAGCCGTTGACTGTCCAAACATGCTGGGAGTTATATAACAGCTGGAGGCACCCTGTTTGGGAATCGGGAGAAATTGTGTTACAAATTTTGGGGGGTATTTTCTGCTTTTACTCTTTTTAAAAAAATTTAATTTTTGGGAAAACAAGCATTTTAGGTAAAAAAAAGTAGTTTTTTTTTTTACATATGCAAAAGTCGTGAAACATCTGTGGGGTATAAAGGTTCACTTAACCCCTTGTTACATTCCCAGAGGGGTCTAGTTTCCAAAATGGTATGCCATGTGGTTTTTTTTTTGCTGTCCTGGCACCATAGGGGCTTCCTAAATGCGGCATGCCCCCCGAAAACCATTTCAGAAAAACGTACTCTCCAAAATCCCCTTGTCGCTCCTTCCCTTCTGAGCCCTCTACTGCGCCCGCCGAACACTTTACATAGACATATGAGGTATGTGCTTACTCGAGAGAAATTGGGCTACAAATACAAGTAAAAATTTTCTCATTTTACCCCTTGTAAAAATTCAAAAATTGGGTCTACAAGAACATGTGAGTGTAAAAAATTAAGATTGTGAATTTTCTCCTTCACTTTGCTGCAGTTCCTGTGAAACACCTAAAGGGTTAAAACGCTGACTGAATTTCATTTTGAATACTTTGGGGGGTGTAGCGTTTACAATGGGGTCATTTATGGGGTATTTCTAATATGAAGACCCTTCAAATCCACTTCAAACCTGTACTGGTCCCTGAAAAATATTGAGTTTGAAAATTTTGTGGAAAATTGCTGCTGAACTTTGAAGCCCTCTGGTGTCTTCCAAAAGTATAAACTCATCAATTTTATGATGCAAACATAAAGTAGATATATTGTATATGTCAACCAAAAAAAATGTATTCGTAATATCCTTTTTCCTTACAAGCAGACAGCTTCAAAGTTAGAAAAATGCAAAATTTTCAAATTTTTCATCAAATTTAAGGATTTTTCACCAAGAAAGGATGCAAGTATTGACAAAAATTTACGACTATGTTAAAGTAGAATATGTCACGAAAAAACAGTCTTGGAATCAGAATGATAACTAAAAGCATCCCAGATTTATTAATGTTTAAAGTGACAGTGGTCAGATGTGCAAAAAACGCTCCGGTCCTTAAGGCCAAAAGGGGCTTGGTCCTGAAGGGGTTAAATTCTTTACAAATAGCTCCACCGGTAAAAACTCTTGCTGAGAGATTTGAATACATCACCATAACAGAGTTAATAAATTCAGGGGGCAATTGATATTTATATAAAGCTGCCTCTAAATATCCCCAATGAACTCGGTCAAATGCCTTCTCCCAGGGGTCAAGTCCTGGAAAAAAAAGTGTGGGAACTCAAGATTTCTAATACAACCCCCCCTCACAATGTCACGTTCTGCCGTCACGCCACCTCCCATAGACTTGCATTAAGGGGACGGGCTGTGACATCACAAGGAACGAAGCCATGAAGTCATGATACTCCGGCCCCGTATCGCCAGTCATTACGCACAGAGCGAGTTTGCTCTGTGCAGTGATGACAGCAGGGTGCCAAAGCCAAGATTGGACCCCCGCGATCAGACATCTTATCCCATATCCTTTGGATACAGGATAAGATGTCTAGGGGAGGAGTACCCCTTTAAGTACCAAGATGTATATTTACATCCAATGGGGGAGATTTATTAAAACCTGTACAGAGGATAAGTTGACCAGTTGCCCATAACAACCGATCAGATCGCTTCTTAATTTTTTTTAAAGGCCTCTGAAAATGAAAGTAGCGATCTGATTGGTTGCTATGGGCAACTGCTCCACTTTTCCTCTGCACAGGTGTTTATATATCTCCCCCAATGTTCTTAAGGGGTTATCATTCTGATAATACACTGTAACAAAAACCTCCTTATGTCCCTATCATCCTGATAACACACTGTAAGAAACCTCCTCATGTAATCTTCTTAGAACTGTGGTGACACACTGTAACAAACCTCCCCCTCATGTAATTACCTTACTACTAGGGTGACACACCGTAACAAACCTCCTCCTCGAGTAAACTCCTTACTACTGGGGTGACACACTGCAACAAACCTCCTCCTCGTGTAATAACCTTACTACTAGGGTGACACACTGTAACAAACCTCCCCCTCATGTAATTACCTTACTACTAGGGTGACACACTGTAACAAACCTCCTCCTCGAGTAAACTCCTTACTACTGGGGGGACACACTGCAACAAACCTCCTCCTCGTGTAATAACCTTACTACTAGGGTGACACACTGCAACAAACCTCCTCCTCATGTAATGACCTTACTACTGGGGTGACACACTGTAACAAACCTCCTCCTCATGCAATCTCCTTACTACTGGGGGGACACACTGTAACAAACCTCCTCATGCAATCTCCTTACTACTGGGGTGACACACTGCAACAAACCTCCTCCTCATGCAATCTCCTTACTACTGTGGTGACACACTGTAACAAACCTCCTCCTCATTTAATTAGCTACTACTGTGGTGACACACTGTAACAAATCTCCTTCATTGTAATTACATTACTGGGGTGACATGTGACATGTCTCCTCCAGTTCAGCCCTGCCTCCTGCACAGCATCACACAGGTCCTTCAGCCACAATCTCTCCTTTTCTTCCACAGCTAAGCTCCCCCCCAACATGTGATGGTGACATCCTCACAGGTACTACATCTCCAGCATCTAGCACTCTGGGCCCGGGGAGGAGACGGAGGGAGGGTAAGAATAATTCAGAGGTCGGTCCTGCAGGACTAATGAACAGGGACGGCATTCCTCCTCTTGAAAAAGCAAAGGAACGACATTCCTGTGTGTTCCTGCAGGACTCGAGCCCTGCCTTCTCTGCATCCAAAGATAGGAGCAGAGAAGGCATTTGACCGAGCTTTGTTCTCGCAATCAAATCCACAAAATGTTGGGTACCACCCGAGGTATGGCGGCCCTTTACAAACCCCGCTTGGTCAGAGTGGATCAAAGTTGGGAGGGTCTCTGCCAAACACAGTGCCAAAATCTTTGCATACATTTTGAGATCTGTGTTTAGCAATGATATTGGTCTATAGTTAGTGGGATATAGAAAGAAGGTGAAAAGTTCAGCTCGCTGAC
This sequence comes from Hyla sarda, assembly GCF_029499605.1. Taxonomy (NCBI): domain Eukaryota; kingdom Metazoa; phylum Chordata; class Amphibia; order Anura; family Hylidae; genus Hyla; species Hyla sarda. Next base: position 344,595,474 of record NC_079192.1, on the reverse strand, counting down.
CAGAAAATAAAACGTAACCTTTACTGTGGACGGTTAAAATCCATGAGGACAAAATTAACTAAATGATGTATAAAAACATCGCGCCGACGCGTTTCGGGCTACAGATGAGCCCTTAATCATGGCCATGATTAAGGGCTCATCTGCAGCCCGAAACGCATCGGCGCAATGTTTTTATTCATCATTTAGTTAATTTTGTCCTCATGGATTTTAACCGTCCACAGTAAAGGTTACGTTTTATTTTCTGGTCAGCGAGCTGAACTTTTCACCTTCTTTCTATATGCCATTAACGGGAAGCGGCCCGTGTGTTCGTGGTCCAGACTGCTCTCTCCCTATGAAGCCAAGGACTGCATTACGGTGTGGTGAGTGAGCTGAGTTGCCCCTTGGCACTTCCTACATTATAGTTAGTTGGATTCAAAATGTTTTTTCCGGATTTAGGAATAGTAATCACCACTGCCTCTAACATTTCAGCTGGCATGTTCCCTATAGCCTGAATTTCTTCGAATAATGTAGTAAGCTGTGGAACCATAGTTTCCATATGTAGTTTGTAAAATCATTAATAAGGCCGTCCAAGCCTGGGGCTTTCCCACTTTTCAAAGTTTTAATGGCTTAAATTACCTCCACCTATGTAATTAATTTTGATAAATTCTCTGTTTGTATAGATGACAGGGTAGGGGAAGCAATACCAGATAAGTAGGATTCTATTGCTGCAGGTGTAGGATTAACAATGCTTGGTCATCGGAAATATTATGCAATTTTGAATAGTACACTGAAAAAAAACATTAGCTATGGATTGAGGGTCATAGACCCAGGATCCATCAAGGTTTTCTAAATAGGTAACTATTGACTTCAATTCTTTAGCTTTAACTTGCTTGGCCAAAAAGGCTTCTGGTTTATTTGATTGCCAATATAACTTTACCTTAAGTCGTCTCATAGCTACATCATATTTGTGCAGATCTAACAAATGTAATTCCTCTTTAAGTTTAGATATACGTTCGGCTAGCTCTGTTGAAAAATGAAGTTTGTTTTGTCTATGAAGTCTTGTTGGATTTTAAGCCTTTGTGTTGTCGTTTTTCCTATTGTAAGCTGTCTGACTTATTATATGTCCCCGTATGTTTGCTTTTAACGCACACCACAAAATAGATTGTCGTTATACTGTTCCTTCATGATCCCAAAAATGCTCTTGAATTTTTTTATTTAGATCGTTTTAAAATTGGGATTTGACAGGACATAAGAACTTGCTCTCCATAAAGATGGACGCGATTTTAAAGTTGAGTCGCAATATTAACCGCTATTGGGGCATGATCTGACCACGTTATTGTTCCCACCGACGTTTCTTCACATAGTCCCACGCGCACTTCCTGAGTTTGGTCTCCTGCCTGGCCGGGAGGAGACCAAACTATCTGTTTCATTTGCGACAGGGAATAGAAAAGCGCCATATAGTGGTCGTTTTTTCAATCACATTAAAAACATATAAAGGTTAAGAATTTTAACAGCAAGTAAATAGCAAAGTGTCTTATAATTACATAAGGAACAGTATATCAAAATGTTAGCTTGGTGATAGGTACTCTTTAATTTGGTATTGGCTATTTTTGGTCATCAAATATTCCACTGACCCACCTTGGCTGGGGGGGAGGAGATGGAATATCCCATCAGGTGCAATTACTTGCCTTTAAAATTATATTTTTTATAATGCATAATCTTGTGTTTAGTGGCTAAGCTTTATTAGGTAAGGCTACAGCTATGTTTGCTTTACTCAAAATCTTCACTTGTATTAACTGTCCATGGAAGGTCATAGGCATAAAACTCAAAGACTGTTTGTAAATGTTCTGTCTGAGTGAAAAGCTTGTTTTACATATAATTTTTTTTTTATTTCATTGTAATTAAAGGTATTTCCACTTGTTGTGCATCTGAATGTTGAGTAGCCAGAAGGTGACTGCACTCTGTGCTGCCACTCCTTACACTGTGCAGAATACTGGCTATTCCCACACAGCCAAACCTCTTGATCCTCCATACTAGAAAAGGGTCATTACTCTAGAATCAAGCTCCGAGAGGGCAGTATATTCATTTGTGCCCAGACAACACCACGGTCTTCCTGACTTGACTCAGCAGACTCTAGTTGTCTACAGACTAGTTATCTGCCAGATCTTTGTATTATTAAAGAAGAACTCTACATCCCCAATGTCCTCTACTCCTGATGGACATAGGAAGTACTGTGAGATAGCTACAGTATGTGGTTAGTATGGTTGTTATATGTTTAATGTTGCATACAGTAGTTGCATACATAATATATTTGCCTACGGCTTTTCCTTTCTAAAGTCAGTCACAATAGAGAGAATACTAAATTTCTTTCCACTGGTGTGGGCAAGAAAGGGCATGTTCCCAAATGGCACCTTTGTTGCAGAAATTTCTGTGATCAAAAATGTATGGAACTAGTTTTCTATCATTATGTATTATGTAATTTACTGTTACCACTACTACTAACAATAATGACAATGTAATACTTTTTTTTTTTTTTTTTAGAGGAAATTTATGGAAATGGAACACTACCAGTTGATACTTCACACATTTGGCAACCCAGAATGAGAGAAGTAAGAAGAACTAGTTATCTTAATAAGCTAATATTTACTAAAATTAGATGTTTTTGTGCTGTATGTTATTACATGAAACCTATTATTTGAACATCTTAACCCAATTGATCCCTTATATTTTAAAGCATTAGGGTACCTTAAAAAAATAGAGCATTCTCTTCTGCACTATCCCCCACTGCTGCCAATTTAACTATGTCATTGCCTGGGTACACCCTGTTAACCATTTCCTTGGGACATGCTGACACAAGTTAAGCCCACTTTAAAAATGCTTTCTCTCTTGGAAAACTCCTTTAAGGTTGTTTGAAATATGAACAAACTTTTACCTTTATACCTTGGTCCCAATCATTCACTATCTCCTGTACAGTGGGGAAAAAAAGTATTTAGTCAGCCACAAATTGTGCAAGTTCTCTCACTTTAAAAGGGAAGAGAGAGGCCTGTACTTTTCATCACAGGTATACTTCAACTATGAGAGACAGAATGGGGGGAAAGAATACAGAAAATCTCATTGTAGGATTTCTAATGAATTAATTGGTAAATTCCTCGGTAAAATAAATATTTGGCCACCTACAAACAAGCAAGATTTCTGGCTCTCATAGATCTAAAACTTCTTCTTTAAAAGGGTACTCCAGTGGATTATTTTTTTTAAATCAACTGGTGCCAGAAAGTTAAACAGATTTGTATATGACTTCTATTAAAAAAATCTTTACCCTTCCAGTACTTTTTAGCGGCTGTATGCTATAGAGGAAATCCTTTACTTTTTTAATTTCTTTTTTGTTTTGTCCACAGAGCTCTCTGCTGACACCTGATGCCCCTATCAGGAACTTTCCAGAGCAGGAGAAAATCCCCATTTAAAACATATGCTGCTCTGGACAGTTGCTGACACGGACAGAGGTGTCAGCAGAGAGCACTGTGGACAAGACAAAAAAGAAATTCAAAAAGAAAAGAATTTCCTCTGCAGCATAAAGCTGCTAAAAGTACTGGAAGGGTAAATACTTTTTAGTAGAAGTCATTTACAAATCTGTTTAGCTTTCTGGCACCAGTTGATTTAAAAAAAAATGTTTTTCACGCCCTGGACATCTTATCCCCTGTCCAAGCATAGGGGATAAGATGTCTGATCGCAGGGGTCCCGCTGCTGGGGACCCCCGCGATCTCTCCTACAGCTCCCCGAGTAATCAGCTCTTCGAAACTAAGTTTGCTCGGTGGCAGATGACAGGGGCCAGCGGTTCATGATGTAATGGCCCCGCCCCCTCATAACATCATGCTCCGCCCCTTAATGCAAGTCTGTGCGAGGGGGCGTGGTAACAGTCACGCATCTCACCCCGTGGTTTCAAAATGATCATAAGAACAGTGAGCAAAAATCCCAGAACCATCGGAGGGACCTAGTGGATGACCTGCAGAGAGCTGAGACCAAAGTTACAAAGGCTACCATCAGTAACACACTATGCCGCCAGAGACTCAAAACATTCAGTGCCAGACGTGTCCCCCTGCTTAAGCCTGTACATGTCTGGGCTTGACAGAAGTTTGCTAGACAGCATTTGGATGATACAGAACAGGACTGGGAGAATGTCATATGGTCAGATGAACCTTTTTGGTAGAACATTTTGGTAAAAACTCAACTCATCATATTTGGAGGAGAAAGAATGCTGAGGTGCATCCAAAGAATACCATACCTACTGTGAAGCATGGGGGTGGAAACATCATGCTTTGGGGCTGTTTTTCAGCAAAGGGACCAGGACGACTGATCCCTGTACAGGAAAGAATGAATGGGGCCATGTATCTTGAGATTTTGAGTGAAAATCTCCTTCCATCAGCAAAGGCATTGAAGATTAAAAAAAGACTGGGTCTTTCAGCATGACAATGATCCCAAACACACCACCTGGGCAACAAAGGAGTGGCTTTGTAGGAAGCATTCCAAGGTCCTGGGGTAACCTAGCCAGTCTCAAGATCTCAACCCCATAGAAAGTCTTTGGAGGGAGTTAAAAGTCTGTGTTGTCCAGCGACAGCCCCAAAACATCACTGCTCTAGAGGAGATCTGCATGGAGGAATGGGCCAAAATACCAGCAACAGTGTGTGAAAACCTTGTGAAGACTTACAGAAAACGTTTGACTTCTGTCATTGCCAACAAAGGGTATATAACAAAGTATTGATATGAACTTTTGTTATTGACCAAATACTTATTTTCCACCATAATTTGCTAATATTTTTTTTTAAATCAGACAATGTGATTTTATGGATTTTTTCCTCATTATGTCTCTCATAGTTGAGGTATACCTTTGATGAAAATTACAGGTCTCTCTCATCTTTTTAAGTGGGAGAACTTGCACAATTGGTGGCTGACTAAATACCATTTTTTTCCCCTATCTGATTTATAGTCCTTAGCATGGTTTCCCATCTTATTCTAGGTCTGAGCATGACTTCCCTTCTCATTTATATTTTACAACATGGTTTCACATATTAGTCTTTGTCATCAGTATCAAGGCTTCTCATTTTATTCTTGGTTTCAGCATGAATTTTCATCTCATTCTTAGTTTACAGCATGGCTCCTCATCTTATTCCTTGTCCCCAAGATGGCTGCTCATTTCATTTCTAGTCCACAGGAAGGCTCCCCAACTCATAACCAGTCCACATCATGGCTTCTTAACTCTTTTCTAGTCCACATCATGGCTTTCCATTTCTTTGCTAATCCACATCATGGCTCCACATCTCATTCTTAGTCCACAGCATGGCTTTTCTCCAATTCCTAGTTCCCAGCATGGCTCCCCATCTCATATCTTGTCTTATGCATTCCTATCAAGAATTATGGCTCTACTCTCATTGCAGGTAGACAGCATGACTCCTCAGCTTGCTTCTGGTTGCTGATATTGTGCCCATCTCATTTCTGGCCCTATACATGGCTTCTTATTTTATTCTCTGGCATGTCTCGTCTTGCCATTGCAGCATGACATGGGCTGCACCCTCCCTGTAAACAACAACCTTCCTCTTCCTGCTTCCTATCCATTTACACTTGCTTGTGCTGGAAATGCTATTCCTTCTGCTTTATTAGCTCCAATGATATGGCCATTGATGTCCATGACTCATCCTCCTTTCTTTAGTTTTGTGCTACAGATCCATGTGGACCTGCTACCAGATGATTCAGGGTGCATCTAACGTCAATGTGTTATATTTTCAAAGAGGTTCCAACTGATGTGCTCAGATAAATGGGTGTTCTTATAAGGGAAGGACAGCTTCCATTGACTATAATGAGGAGATGGGTCTCTGACACAAAAAAGGCTGTTTCTGAGGTTTCCCTGTTTTCACTTAAATATACAAGTCAAGTGAAGACACAGATCCTCTTTATTGAATTTTGATGAATAGAGTACTCAATACTGTATTTTTTTCCTTGTGTTTTCAGCTTAGTTTACAGTAGTCTCATGGCCTTATTGATGGCTTGGATAGATCCTATTTATAATAGGTCTGTCAGGATTTCATTATGAAATACCTCAATTTTGTACAGCCCAGGAAAAGTTACTGAGTTGCCCATAGCAACCAATCAGATCACTTCTTTCATTTTTCAAAGGCGTTTTCAAAAATGCAAGAAGCAATCTGATTGGTTGCTATGGGCAACTGGGAAACTTTTCCTCTGGACAGGTTTTGATAAATCTCCCCCATGGTGCTTTTAAAGTGTCCATGTCATTTAAGAAAAACTTTTGACAAGCCTTGCCAGTTGGGCTCTTAGCTCTGAGACCCCCCCACTGATTGGCAGAATGAGCAGGGGATACTGCATAGAAGCACAATTTATTTCCCGTCACTCAGACATCTATGTCTTGCTGCCCAATTTACTTATGATAGAGCAGCGAAACAAAGATCGCCAAAAGATAGGGGAGTAAATCACACTTCTGTTCTCATTCTCCTGATATTTGGGGAACTCAGCACTGAGACCCCAACTGATCAAAACTTTTTGACATTTTTCTGGGACATAAAGGTACTCTTTAATCATTTAAGTTTTATCTCAATAGTAATTTTAGTAATTTTTACACCTTAAAATAGTGAAATAAAAGCTATATAAATCCCGTGTAACTGTAATTGTTCTGAACCACAGAACAAAGATAACACGTCATTTTTCTTGTGGTGCACAGCATAAAGATTTTATCCCATTGATAATTATTTTTTTGTTTTGTTCTACATTGAAAGGTAAAATGAGAGGTGTCACTGCAAGTAGTACAATAGTCCTGCAAAGAAACAAGCCCTCAGTGTGGCTCTGTAGATGGAAAATTACGGTTTTTAGAAAAATGAAAATGCAAAAATTGAAATTAGCTTTGTTTTTCTAATCCTGGATAACCCCTTTAATCTCTGAATTTAAATATGGTGTCCTTAGGTTTTGCACAACTGCTAAAATCTTTTCTTACTCTGCAGATACAAGGATCAATTATAGTTTCAAGTTTGATTGAAATAGTTATTGGCTTTGTTGGCCTCCCAGGAGCATTGCTTAACTACATTGGACCTCTTACAGTTGCACCAACAATCTCCTTGATTGGACTCTCTGTTTTTGAAGCTGCAGGGGAAAGAGCAGGTTCTCACTGGGGTATATCCATTCTGTAAGTAATAGACTCAACTCTCTTGACATGCCTGACCTGTTTTAATAGATATTTGTTTTCCACTAGCAAAAAAAAATGCATAAAATATGTTTTCATAAATTTTCCTTTTGCTAGTCCTCTGTAATTTCTCCTGGAAATATACAAATAAATTGAATTCTGGACATTGCCATGAGCCTTGTAATTAAAGTGTGCCCTTAGTAGAGTTTGGCACTGTGGTTCATGCCCCTATGACAAGGTGAATCGTAACATCTAGTTAACTTGCATTTCCAGAAGTTCTCCTTAGAACTGAATTCCTATTTGAAAACATTTGTTCCACCAAGTCAGACTATTAGATCCATAGTACAGTGGTTTGCAACTATTTTAACAACAAATACTATAATAATGATATTTGACTAAACCTTGGGCAAACACTAAAGGCACTTTTACATGGGGCAACACCAGCAAATAAGTGCTCCTAGAAATAACTGCCTATGTAAAAAAGCCAATAAATTGCTGACAAATGAGCAAACATGCTTGTTTGTTGGCTGATTAAATCTTTTGTACTGTGATTAAAATTATCGGTGTCGGTCACGCATTTCCCTGTGTAAACATGGAATGTGCCAGCCAACAGTGGTGAGCTTAAAGTGTCACATGGCTGATCGAGCTGTGCTAGTGCTCTGTACATGAGTACCAATCAACTTGTACAATGCTCGTTGTCATGTGCCCATCGGTTCGCTGTGAAAGTTTCCTTAGATCAACCTCCAGAGACAAATGCATGATATTAAAAAGGGAACTGCCTAGTGTGTTGGTCATGACAAGAGAAAAAGGGTAGCTAAAGGTCCATTTATATTGATTTTCAGGCGAATGAGCGATCCTGATAGTCAACCCATGTAAAAGGGCCAGCAATCAGCCAACAAATGAGCCAACTCTCCTTTATTCTTCTTAAAATGTTGCTAATTTGTACTTACATCTATGTAAAATTTGTCATTCAACAGCATATATTATTGTAATATATTTTTGTGGTGGCTTGTAAGACTGTTCCATATGCATACTTTGTTTGTGCCATAGTTTAGGCATCCCTCAGGGCACCTTTTATATGGGTATAGTGCTTCTGTTATCTTCTGTGCGTCTGTATTATTTAAAAAAAGTGTTAGTGATAATATTAATTTGTGCGTCATATGCCGTGGTAGTAGATAGCTGTATTAGATACACATTGATGGAATCAGATTCCCTCGGAACCGTTGTAATATCGTAGCCTTCTGATCCTTAATATGAGTCTTCAAGGATTCTCTGTGTGGACCACCCTTCCTTTGCAAACTGCTCCAGCTCTCTCTTATTGGAAGGGCGCCTTTTCCCTGCAGCAATTTCAAGATCTCTCTACAGGTGTTCAATGGGATTTAGATCTGGACTCATTACTGGCCACTTCAGAACTCTCCAGTGCTTTCTTGCCATCCATTTCTGGGGGCTTTTTGAGGTCATTGTCCTGCTGGAAGACCCAAGATCTTGGATGCAAACCAAGCTTTCTGACACTGGGCTGTACAGTGTGATCCAAAATCCGTTGGTAATTCTCAGATTTCATGATGCCTTGCACACATTCAAAGCACCCAGTGCCAGAGGCAGCAAAACAACCCCAAAACATCATTGAACCTCCACCATATTTCACTGTAGGTACTGTGTTCTTTTCTTTGTAGGTCTCATTCCATTTTCAGTAAACAGTAGAATGATGTGCTTCACCAAAAAAGCTCTATCTTGGTCTCTCCTGTCCACAAGACCTTTTCCCAGAAGGATTTTGGCTTACTCAAGATCATTTTGCTTTTTAATGTTTCTGTGTCAGCAGTGGGGTCCTCCTGGTTCTCCTGCCATAGTGTTTCATTTCATTTAAATGTAGACAGACAGTGCGCGCTGACACTGATGCTCCCTGAGCCTACAGAACAGCTTGAACATCTTTGGAACTTGTTTGGGGCTGCTTATCCACCATCCGGACTATCCTGTGTTGACACCTTTCACCAATTTTTATCTTCCGTCCACGCCCAGGGAGATTAGCCCATGGGTGGCAAACTTCTTGATAATGGTGCACACTGTGGACAAAGGCAAATCTAGATCTCTGGAGATGGACTTGTAACCTTGAGATTGTTGATATTTTTCCACAATTTTGGTTCTCAAGTCCTCAGACAGTTATCTTCTCCTCTTTCTGTTGTCCATGCTTACTGTGGCCCACACAGACACACAATGCAAAAACTAAGTGAACTTCTCTCCTTTTTATCTGCTTTCAGGTGTGATTTTTATATTGCCCATACCTCTTACTTGCCACAGTTGAGCTTAAAGGAGCATCATATGCTTGAAAAAATCTTATTTTTCCACAATTTTGAAAGGGTGCCAATAATTTTGTCCAGCTTATTTATGGAGTTTGGTGTGACATTATGTCCACTTAGCTTTTTTTCCTCCCTTTTTGGTTTAGTTCCAATACACTCATAGGGAATAAACATGTGTATAGCAAAACATGTGTTACTGCAATACTTTTCTGTGAGAAATACTTCCTTTTCCTGAAAAATTTCAGTGGTGTCAACATTTACTGCCATGACTGTATACAGCTCCTGTAGCTCTGTAGCCATAGAACCTTTTGAAGCTTGGCTGCATATTAAAAGTGACTGCTATTCTAATTTGTACTGGAGATATTCAGGAGATACTCAGGAGCTAGTCTGAGGGTGGACACCACTAAAAAGTAAGATTTGTTTATTTAAAATCTTTACCCCTTTTAAAATGGCAGACTTGGTTCAGTGCGGGACTGTGCATTTATTTCATTTTCCATTTTTTTAGGTTTGGGAACTGTCTGATCTGTATACAGATCTATTTACTGCAGCATTGGATAGCATTTTCAAGTCTGCGGTTTGTAAATGATCTGTTAACATACTCAGGCTAGGTCTGTTGCCATTATCACAGATGGGTTACTGTAGGTTCTGGTAGACTTAGAGCTGTGGATAGAAGGCATAAGAGCAACATAAGGGTTTGCACAGGCACAAGGGTTGTTGGACTATTATTTCCTATGTCTAAGGTATGCAAGACTGCAGCCAAAGACAAAATGGACAATGTGAGGTCTGATAGAATCACCCAACAACAACTGCTTTCTATCAAAAGGTGTGGAGTTGAAGGAAAATGGTTTTTTGAGATGTTTTCCTGGTGCTACTGCTAGCAGAGAAAGGAGATGTATTCTTAATATTGTTAAGCAAGCAATTTGATCTTCTTGCCAATCTACGGTCAATTGACCCTGCTTGCAAAGAGATTTCAGAGGGGAAAGAAGCTTTTCACACACTTGGTAATGATATTTGGGAGATTGAATCCACTGTTTCATTATCTAAAGTTGTGCCTGTGCATATAATACAGAATTATATGTACAAGGAATTAAACTCATGACTTGATGAATGGTGTCAGGAGCAGGGGTTTGGTTATGTTTCCCATGATCATGATAGCTCTATTTGGAATAAAAGATGGTTTGCATCTTTTCTCTTAAGGGAAGAAATGCCCAAAGTTCCAAAGCTTTTGCTAAGGAGTGTTTATACTAGGAATGGGGGGGGGGGGGCATAATTTATCTGTCCAATTGCCACAAAAACAATATCAGAACATGAATGTAGCACATAGACGACTTCTTGTGCTCCAGATTTGCTAAATTCCCTACTGGGATTATCTCTATAAAAAGTTGGAGAGAAGTTAACACAGAAAAAGGCCATTGTTATGTTGTTTTTCTGTTTTTGCATTTTTTTCCTTTTAGGCCATGTTCAGACCTTGTTTTTCATGCTTTCCTTTCCAGGCCTGGAAGAGTTAAAGGGGTACTCTGGTGGAAAACTTTTTTTTTTTTTAATCAACTGGTACCAGAAAGTTAAACAGATTTGTAAATTACTTCTATTAAACAATCTTAATCCTGACAGTACTTATTAGCTGCTGAATACTACAGAGGAAATGGTTTTCTTTTTGGAACACAGAGCTCTCTGCTGACATCATGACCACAGTGCTCTCTGCTGACATCTCTGTCCATTTTAGGAACTCTCCAGCAGCATATGTTTGCTATGGGGATTTTCTCCTACTCTGGACAGTTCTTAAAATGGACAGAGATGTCAGCAGAGAGCACTGTGGTCATAATGTCAGCAGAGAACTCTGTGTTCCAAAAATAAAACAATTTCCTCTGTAGTATTCAGCAGCTAATAAGTACTGGAAGGGTTAAGATTTTGTAATAGAAGTAATTTACAAATCTGTTTAACTTTCTGGCACCATTTATTTAAAAAAAAAAAAGTTTTCCACGGGAGTACCCCTTTAAGCCTTTCACCCATGTGCAAGACAGGTGTGGCTGTATAACTCCAGCTCTGTCTGTATGTGGGGGTTGGTTATCTTGTGCAATACTCTGTCTGCTTAGTGCAATACACTTTGTCTGCTTGTGCAATAATGCTGCTATGATGTCTGTGCAATATACGTTTATGTCTGCTTGAGCATTTACCTTGTAATTATTTAGTGATATGATCTAAGTTTTTAGCCATGGTTAAATAGTCTTTTATTGTGGATTTTACTCTTACTACTACTCGTTTCATTAGTCGGTTTTAGGATTGGTATGTCTGTTCTGCTATGTCACTGTTCACATTGTGAGTCTACTTGTATCCTTGTTCTGAGTTTTTGTAACAAGACATCCCTGTGACCTTTTTTTGGGACTCTGGGGAATTGAGTTTTAGTAACAAGATATTTCCGTGCTCCGTGGTGGACTCTGGGAAATTGAGTTTTAGTAACAAGACATTCCCGTGTTTTCTGGAGGTTTTCTGGGAGATTGAGTTTTTATTCCTGTTTGTTCCTGGAGTCTATGCTGACTCATCCGTTTCCCAGTCCTGTTTTCTGGGCCTAATCTGTTTGTTAGTTATCTGTGTCCAGTGTGAACAGTGTTCTGTATTTATATCCAGTTTGGTTGATTTGATATTTCTCCTTTGTACTTGTATCTGTTTGTGAACAGTGTCCTATGTTCTTGATCAGTTTGCCTGTTTATATTCTTCCCTGTTAGTATTTGTATCCTGTCTGGTTTATCTGGTTGTCTTGTAGTTTTCCGTCTCTGTTTCTGGCCTGTGACCGACTATGTATATTATTTGTTTTTACACAACTGCCTTGTAGCACAGGGAGGGACCAGCTCCAAGTTGTCAAACAATCGCTTATGATAGATGTGCAAGTAAAACAGATTCCAAATCTTAATTTGTGAATACTAAATCTAAAATGGTTGTCATGGCCGATTGGGGGGGACAGGGAGAGTGAGCCCTAAACTGACCCAAAAAACACTCTTCCTGTCCCCCCCAATCGGTCATGACAACCATTTTAGATTTAGTATTCACAAATTAAGATTTGGAATCTGTTTTACTGTAGTCAAAAGCTAGGGATCTAGTGATCACCAGTTTACTTATTTTAATATAAGAACAATGACTAAGTCACCCCCCACACAAAAACAAGTTTTAGATTTAAAAATGTGATTGGTGTAGCATTTACTAATTGGGAAAAATCCTGAGCAATAAAGATAGGAAAATCTATAAGATTAGGTAGAAAGAGACAAGGTAAGTGATAAGAGCTTCTAAAGTGCATGCAGAAGAGAAACTAGTTCTATTAGTGAAAAAAGGGGATAAACCATTTTTCAGATATACAAAAAAGGAAATTTAAACCAGGCATACTTTAATAAAAAAATATATAGGCATGAAGGCCTGTAAAAGAGGATAAAGAACTAGCTGACTGTCTCAATAAATACTTTTATTCAGTTTTTACAGAAAAAAAATTAAGAAAAAGGACCTCAGTTAGGGAGAAAGACTTATGAATAATTTGATTGAAGTGTCTTTACAGAGAAAAAGGTTCTTTGTCAGCTGTCTAAAGTAAAGACAAGTTACAGTGGCCTGATGGGCTTCACCCAGAGTTGTTAAAAGAGCTTACTGGTGTACTAGTAAAACTGTTTACAGATGTATTTAACCAATCACTGCTAACAGTAGTCATCTCAGGAGATTAGAAATGAGCAAATTTGTGCACATTCATAAAAAAGGTAGGAAGGAGGAATCAGGCAATTATAGACCAATAAGCCTGACATCAATAGTGGGGACCCATTTTGTTTAATATCTGTATTATTATATTGCAGAAGGTCTCAATGGTAAGGTATTGGTCTATAGCTGATGACACAAAGATTTGTAACAGAGTTGATGTTCTTGGAGGTATACGCCAAAGGAAAAGGATTTAAGTAAACTAGAAAAATGGTCAGAATTTTGGTAACCAAAATTTTATGTGGATAAGTGCAAGATAATGCACATAGGATGTAAAAAAAAAAAAAAAAAAAAAGAATATAGAGCATGTGATACAATACTAACCCCATTAATCTGAAAAAAGGGGTTTAGGAGTCTTTATTTCAGAAGACTTAAAGGTAGGCAGACAATCTAACAGAGCAGCAGGAAATGCTAGCATCATGCTTTGGTGTATAGGGAGAGGTATTAGCAGTACTAAAAGATAAGTGCTCATTCCACTGTACAGAGCACTGGTGAGACCTCACTTCGAGTATTGTGCACAGTACTGGAGAACTTATCTCCAGAAAGATTTATGTACTTTGCAGAGAGTACAATGAAGAGCTATTAAACTAGTACATAGGATAAAACTTATCAGGAAAGATTAAAAGACCTTGACATGTATAACCTGAGAGAAAGACGAGACGAAGGGGATATGATAGAAACTTTTAAATGCATAAAGAGAATCCACACTGTAAAGGAGGAAAGGATATTTAACCCCTTAAGGACCAGGTTTTTCAGTTTTTGCACTTTCTTTTTTTCCTCCTCACCTTTTAAAATTCATAACCCTTTCAATTTTGCACCAAAAAATCCAAATAATGGCTTATTTTTTGCGCCGCCAATTCTACTTTGCAGTGACATCATTCATTTCACCCAAAAATCTACGGCGAAACGGAAAAAAAAAATCTTTGTGCCATGAAATTGAAGAAAAAAACGTGATTTTATAAATTTTGGGGGCTTCCATTTCTACGCAGTACATTTTTCGGTAAACTTGACACCTTATCTTTATTCTGTAGGTCCATACGATTAAAATGATACCCTACTTATATAGGTTTGATTTTGTCGTACTTTTGTAAAAAATCATAACTACATGCAGAAAAAATTATACGTTTAAAATTGTCATCTTCTGACCCCTATAACTTTTTTATTTTTCCACGTACAGGGCGGTATGAGGACTCATTTTTTGCGCCGTGATCTGAAGTCTTTATCGGTATAATTTTTTTATTTTACTGCGTATGGGGTGGTATGAGGGCTTATTTTTTGCACCGTGATCTGAAGTTTTTAGCTATACCATTTTTGTATTGATCAGACTTTTTGATCGCTTTTTATTCATTTTTTCATGATATAAAAAGTTACCAAAAATACGTTATTTTGGAATATGGAATTATTTTGCGCGTACACCATTGACCGTGCGGTTTAATTAATGATATATTTTTATAGTTTGGACATTTAAGCACGTGGCGATACCACATATGTTTATATTTTTTTTAATTTACATGTTTGTTTGTTTTTTATGGGAAAAGGGGGGTGATTCAAACTTTTATTAGGGAAAGGGTAAAATGACATTTATTAACTTTTTTACACTTTTTATTTTGCAGTGTTATAGCTCCCATAGGGGGCTATAATATTGCACACACTGATCTTATACACTGTTCACTGCAAAGCCATAGCTTTGCATTGATCAGTGTTATCGGTGGTCGATTGCTCAAGACTGCATCTCAGGCTTGGAGCAATCAATCGCCGAAGGGACACGCCGGAGGAAGGTAAAAAGGGCCTCCACTCATGTCACAGCTGATCGGGACACTGCATTATCACTGCGGTGGTCCCGATCAGCCCCACTGAGCAGCTGGGCAGCTTTCACTTTCGTTTTAAACGCAGCTTTCAGCCCCGGGTCCCATTTTCAGATACATGCCGGGACTAACCCGATATGACGCGGGGTCACCTTGTGACCCCGCTTTATATCAAGGGAGCCAGTCAAGGATGTAATTATACGTCCTTGGTCGTTAAGGCGTTAAAGGAAAACTCTCAGCCTGTTAACCCACACTAAAACCAATACACTGGGTTATAGTATGGGTGAAGAGGAGTCCAACGAGGGGTCACTGTACTAAAATATGTCCAGTAAATCCTAAAATATGTCCCCCAGAAGATCCTCTGCTTAATATAGTGAAATGCATGCAGGAGGCGGGGCTTTGCCATCTCTATTTACATATTAATTGTCTGTGACTCCCCATTCTAGTGAAGTGGAGTCAAAGACAATGAATATGTAAATTGAGTGGGCTGAGCCTCGCCTTCGGCACACGATTCCCAGATTTAGTAGAGGATCTACTGGGGAACATATCTCAGGATCTACTGGACATATTTTGTAACAAGTAACCCCTCATTGGACTCTTGTTCACCCACATTATAACCCAGTGTGTTGGTATAGTGTGGGTAAACAGGCTAAAAGTTTTCCTTCACAAGAAAAAAAAAATACTACAAGAGGGCATTGTTTCAGTTTAGAGGGACAAAAGTTTCTGCAGTACTATCAAGAAGTATTACTTGAACTTCCGGTTCCGGTATGGGCATTTGAGGAGCAAGGAGATAGAGCTCCCTCACACCATACCCGCACCGTACCGGGTGCGGACCTGCTCCCTCACCTGCCTGGATTCGCGCTGCTGCCGAGGAGCACACTGAGGGGTGCCATATCCCCCGGGGACACAGAACCAGCAGTCTAGGCCGCCGTGGCCTCTCGCAGCTCCCGCCCGCCGCCATCTTCCTTTCCTGCAGTGTTATAGCTCACACATGCACAGTCCCTCCAGCTGGGGATCATCAGTACTGTGGCGCTCCTGTGGACCACAGCAAGCAGTGAAGGTCTCGGGACTGTGCATCTCTACAGTGGAGGTTAGCAGGGGAGACTGCGATCCCCCCCAGTGTACAGCACAACCCAGAGGACATTGCTAAGGGGCTCCGGGCAACCTGAGACCGCCGCCATAGCGCTGACCCCACTCCAGCAGCGGCATATAAGCAGCACTTCAGGGGCTAGCTTCTCTCATCTTCGATGCACCAAGAGGGACATTTATTTCTATAACGCTCCAGGCACAACATTAGGTCCCCAGCCAGCCTTCCTTCCTCACTCCCCTACAGTGGGGATCAAAAGTTTGGGCACCCCAGGTAAAAATTTGTATTCATGTGCATAAAGAAGCCAAAGAAAGATGGAAAAATCTCCAAAAGGCATCAAATTACAGATTAGACATTCTTATAATATGTCAACAAAAGTTAGATTTTATTTCCATCATTTACACTTTCAAAATAACAGAAAACCAAAAAATGGCATCTGCAAAAGTTTGGGCACCCTACAGAGTTAATATCTTGTACTGCCCCCTTTGGCAAGTATCACAGCTTGTAAGCGCTTTTTGAAGTCAGGCAAGAGTCTTTCAATTCTTGTTTGAGGTATCTTTGCCCATTCTTACTTACAAAAGTCTTTGAGATTTCTGGGCTGTCTGTCACGCACTGCTCTTTTAAGGTCTATCCATAGATTTTCAATTATGTTGAGGTCGGGAGATTGTGAAGGCCATGGCAAAACCTTCAGTTTACGCCTCTTGATGTAATCCCCCGTGGATTTCGAGGTGTGTTTAGGATCATTATCCATTTGTAGAATCCATCCTCTCTTTTACTTCAGCTTTTTCACAGATGGCATCAAGTTAGCATCCAAAATTTGCTGGAATGTTATTGAATCCATTTTCCCTTCTACTTGTGAGATGTTACCTGTGCCACTGGCTGCAATACAACCCCAAAGCATAAGCAATGCACAAAGACCCGGAAGTGAAGCCGGCACTGCTGTGCGGGCTGACAGTCACTTAATGTCCATGAGACTCCTAATAGCGAAGCCCTCCAAACTCCCGCTACCTTGAGGTTGTGCTTAGTCAGACGAGGACGTAGTCACAATGCACAGAAGACAAGGAATAGACGGCACTCACCGCTCTTCAGGTAATCTTTATGTCTTCATGAACAACCCCAAAGCATGATTGATCCACCCCCATGCTTAACAGTTGGACAGAGGTTCTTTTCATTAAATTCTTCTCCAGTTCCCCTTCTTCTCCAAACGTACCTTTGCTCATTCCGGCCAAAAAGTCATCGGTCCACAGAACTTGTTTCCAAAATGTATCAGGCTTGTCTATATGTTCATTTGCAAAGTTTAAACACTGATTTTTGTGGTGAGGAACGTAGAAGAGGTTTTCTTATGATGACTCTTCCATGAAGACCATATTTGTACAAGTATCTCTTTATAGTGGAATAGTGTACCACAACTCCAGTGTCTGCCAGTGTCTGGGTTTTGAATAGTTTTTCTCAAAATCCTGCAAGCTTTTCTGTCTGATATTTTTCTTGGTCTTCCAAATCTTGCTTTAACTTCCACTGTTCCTGATGACTGCCATTTCTTAATTACATTCCGAACAGAGGATATTGACATTTGAAAACATTTTGCTATGTTCTTATAGCCTTCTAAAGCTTTGTGAGCATCAACAATTTTTAGTTTCAGATTTCTAGACAACCGCTTAGAAGAACCCATGGTGCTGATTGTTGGGCCTCAGAGTCTGGGCATTTAAACCTTTGAGGTTTACATCACCTGGTCTTCCCAGATGATGATTGAGAACAATCCATGACACTGGCAGGTCTCGGCTTTGCAAAGGGGGCAGTGCATGCTATAAATTCTGCAGGGTGCCCAAACTTTTGCAGACACCATTTTTTTGTTTTATGTTTTTTTGTGTAAATGTGTAAATGATGGAAATAAAATCTAACTTTTGTTGACATATTACAAGAATCTCTAATCTGTAATTTGATGCCTTTTGGAGATTTTTCCATCTTTCCTTGGCTTCTTTATGCACATTAATACAAATTTTTACCTGGGTTGCCCAAACTTTTGACCCCCACTGTATCTGCAATCCCTCTTGAGTGCACTGCCTGGCTGCATCACTATTAACAGTCTGCCTGCCCACAAAGTCATGATGTTGTACTACTTATCTGATACCTCTGGCCAGCTGCCAAACGAATTATTCTCTATGCTTCTACGGACCGCTTTGGGAATAAGGGAATGCAGCTGCATAGTACTTCTGGGCCCTTGTTGCTGGCTGCCTCGGCCCCAGTGGCTCATACAACCCTAACCACAGCTCCAGCACCTCAATCCCCACCAGCAATCATGGAAGTGGTGAGTAGACAGTTATTGTTTTCTCAACCGGACGTTGCCCATCGATCCGATGTACCTTGCCGGAGGCTATCCTGTCCACCCCTAGGGATCTACAGTCCTTAGCGGCAGCTCTGGTCGCGTTAATTCCTCCTACCATTCAACAGACACTGGAAAATATGATACGTGCCACGCTGACACAGATGCAGAATGCCGCTTTGGAGAGGCGGAACAACGTATTATGGCATTGGAAGATGAAAACAGCGTTCTGGCTACTAGATTACGGCAAACTGAAACAGATCTGTGCTATGTTAGAGAGGAACTTGAGGACTTAGAGAACCGATCAAGACGCAATAAACTCCATCTGGTCGGGGTCAGTAAATCCGTCCCTCAGTCTGACCTTCAGGATTTTTGTGAGAGCGACCTTCCAGCATAAATCCTGTGTAGTAAGGGCACATTGCCTAGGACAACTAACCTCCTCTCGTTCACAGCCTCAAACTGAAGCTACTGCTCGGCCCCATCAGGTGATCCTGAAATTGCTGGACTATAATGATAAAGTTGAAATCCTCAGAGCCTTTCACAGATTAACCTTCCCCCTGACCTTCCACAATAGGAAGCTGTTGATCTTTGAGGACTTTTCTACTGAGGTGGCTAAGAGGCACAGAGCGTTCAGCAAAATTTGCACAGTGCTGTATAAGGCGAAGAAAAGCTTCCAGCTGCAAAACCCGGCCACCCTAAAAGTCTTCCTTCTGAGTGGGACTTTTAAGGCTTATCAGACTCTGGCAGAGGCAGTTCTCCAGGATGTGTTGGTGGATACATAGCATCCTTCTCACTCTCCTCCTCCTCGTCGCTCTCTATCACCGAAGGGGCGGGGTGAGCCGGCATCCAGGTCCTTCCGACGGAGAGAGGAATGCACTCGCTCACCGGGCGATATCAAGAAATGGCGGAAATCAACTGGAAAGATGTAGCAGAAGCCACAGCAGTTGATCCTCTTCCCCGGACTGAGTGTTCATATTTTGTTCTTCTCATGCTTTCTATTTACTAATAGGGGTCGGTGACTTGTGGAGATAAAACTATTGCTTATACTGTGATGTTATTCCTGTTTTAATGAGGGCTGTATGTTACTTGCCTGTTGCTTTTAAGGCTTAGCAGTCCTTCCTCCTCCTTATTTCCCGCAGTATTTCGTTTTCTCTCTGACATGCCCTCTGTTAAGGCTAAAGCTCAGTAAGTCATATCTCTGCTCTTAGGGGGGTTCCAGAGTTTCTACTCAGGGGGGGGGGGGGGGTGAGGGCCCTTGTCTCCTCATGTGCTTGAAAAAAGTGAGTTCCCCCACCCCTATGATGGTAGCCTATTTTCCATCATGGGCGCCTATTATTCCTGGGTTTTCAATGTTTATGTTGTTTCTGTTCTTTTTATGTTTTTGTTTTCTCTATTCTTTCCTTTCTTTGTGGTTCTTTGTCCTGACATTGCTGTCCATGCAGACTCCGCTTGAGACGGCGCAACTTCTGAGTTGTAGGTGGCCTGCCCATGTTCTTCTGTTGCTTTCTCCTGTCCCGCCTGCCTTCCTTCCCCGTGACTCGCTCTCCTTTTTCCTCTTCTCACCAGTAATGTCCTTTCTTGACTTTGCAGCTGCTCCCCTCCCCCGTCCTACTCTGGGATTTCAGTGCATTATGTGTAGAGTGATCTTGTGTAATGTAAAAGGTTTGCGGTCCGCACAAAACCGAATGTCTGTTCTGCGTTTTCTGAAGCGTCTGTGCCCCGATGTTGTACTGTTTCAAGAAACTCATCTTACAGAGGGTAGGGCACATGTCTCATATTCAGCTGGAACACTCTGGCCAGGTATATAGCATCTATAATGTTTATGCTCCCAATGGGGATAATGTCTCATTTTTTAACTTCCTAGCAGACACTGTAAACCACACAGCGGGACCCCTTTCATTATTGGGCGGAGACCTGAACTCTGTGGCAGACCCACATGTGAACAGCACAAGTGCATCTGACCCGCCAGTGGTCATTTGACAGAGTGACAAAGTCCTCCCCCCATTTTTTACCCAGACAGGTCTACAGGTCACTTGGTGTTCTCTTCATCCAGAAGTACACGCACTTCTTACACACATGGCTCCTGGTCCCACATTGACTATTTCCTGGTTAGTTCCTTATTGTCTACTCACTTACTTGCAGTGGACATTCAGGACATAGTCATTTCGGACCATTCCCCAGTGGTTTTAAAGCTGCAGCCATCCTGCCCCAGAGATTCCGACTATCTGTGGCGGTTTCCGCCCTAATTAGCTAAAGAGAAGTAATTTCTGGACCTCTTGAGCAGATGGTGGCTGGAGTTCAAGACAAACAATGCTGCTCATGTAGACAATCCCATCCTTTATTGGGAAACTGCAAAAGTGGTTCTGCGGGGCAAGATCATGGCGTATAGTTCTTCCCTCAAATGTAAGACACAGGAGGGCCATGCCGCTGTCAGTGCTACTCTCTCAGATGCTTACTCATGTTTTGTTGACTCCCTCACTCCGCCCAATAAACTCAAATGGCAGGAAGCTCATTCATCTTATGAACTTTGGCTGGACAGGCGAGAATGCATTTATAGGTCTCACTTTGAGGTGGAATTGTTTAAGTATGGCAATAAAGCAGGGTGTCTTATGGCAAGACTGGCAAAGGGGGCTCATGCATCAGCACATGTTTTTGCTTTAAGAGATCCCCAGGGACATCAATACTGTGTTAGGCTCCTGCTATACTACACTTTATTCAATGCCTCCTACCTCTGGTGGGGAGGGAGAGCGGTTTTTGGATGGCCTTTCCCTACCATCTTTGTCGGAGGAACAACGTCAGGAGCTGAACACACTAGTGACGGAGGAAGAGGTGCGCTCAGTGATTAGGTCATTAGCTAATGGCAAGGCCCCAGGACCAGATGGCTATCCAGGGGAATTCTATAAGCTCTTGGTGGATAAAATTACCCCCTCTTTTGTCCTCTGCGGCTTAGATTGCTTATATTAAAGTTCTCCCCAAACCGGGTAAGGACCCTTTAGAACCTATAGGCCCATCTCATTAATTAGCCAGGATGTCAAGTTGCACTCGAAAATAATGGCGGATTGGTTAGCACGCTTCTTGACAGCCCTGGTAGGGGATAATCAGGTAGGATTTGTAAAGTCGACGTCAGCAGTTACCAATATCCGTAAGGTACTACTGGCGGTAATGGATGACGTCCGGTGCTGGCCCCAATCGGCCTCCCATCCTGCATTGCTCACTCTTGATGCGGAAAAAGCGTTTGACAATGTTCGATGGGATTGGTTGAGACTTGTACTGGACAGGTTGGGGATCACAGGTTGTTTCAGCTCCTTCATATTGGGCCTTTATGATGTTCTTACGGCCAAGGTATACGCCCCGGGCTTCCTTTCCATGTCTATTCCGTTATTGAGGGACACGAGGCAAGGATGCCTCCTGTCCCCTTTACTATTTGATTGGGCAATAGAGCCATTGGCGTGTGCCCTGATTTCCACAGATGGATATAGTGGCATCAGGATGGGCTCCCAGGAACTTAAATTGTCCATGTTTGCTGATGATGTCCTTCTCCAGTGAACTGGAGAGGGACATCCCTAAAATTCTGGAGTTCCTGTCTAAGGCTGAACGCTTCATGGGTGATAAGGTTAATGCCTCCAAGCGCATGCTCCTGCCATTGGGAGGCACTAACCCTAGATGGCTGACATCGGAGGGGGATTTTGGAGTGGCGGTAAGGATCTCTCATATAACATACCTGGGCATATGCATTGGGCGCACACCTGACACATTATACTCTCTTAACTATACTCCCCTTTTAAAAAAAAACTATTTGCAGAGTTGAGACGTTTGAAGAACCTACCGCTTTCTTTCCTGGGACAATGTCATCTAGTTAAAATGATGAGCTTTCCTCGCTCACTCTACATGCTTCAAACCCTTATGACAAGGTAAGCACCCGCGAATAGCAAAACGCCCGTGAATAGCAAAAGCTCATGTTATGTAGGTCGGAGGGGGGAGTCAACTTCCAGAATATTCGGGGCAATAATTTGGCATGTTTATTTCGACATGTCATAGATTGGCTACAAGGCCCAACTTTCTTTTCCAACTTGTTGGTAGAGAGGGCATTGGTGGCGCCGTGGTCACTCCCAGCACTGCTACACACATCTCATGCCAGGTTACCAGTGGTAGTTAAAGGGGTACTCTGGTGGAAGACTTTTTTTTTTTTTTTAATCAACTGGTTCCAGAAAGTTAAACAGATTTGTAAATGACTTCTATTAAAAAATCTTTATCCTTCCAGTACTTATTAGCTGCTGAATACTACAGAGGACATTCTTTTCTTTTTGGAACACAGAGCTCTCTGCTGACCTATCTGTCCATTTTAGGAACTGTTCAGAGCAGCATATGTTTACTATGGGGATTTTCTCCTACTCTGGACAGTTCTTAAAATAAGCAGCGATGTCAGCAGAGAGCACTGTGTTCTAAAAAGAAAAGAATTTCCTCTGTAGTATTCGGCAGCTAATAAGTACTGACAGGATTAAGATTTTTTAATAGAAGTAATTTACAAATCGGTTTAACTTCCAGTTGATTTAAAGAAAAAAAAAAAAAAAGAAAAAAGTTTTCCACCGGAGTACCCATTTAACCCGTACAGGACCCAGGGCGTATGGATACGCCCGTGGGAATTCCGGTCTCCATCGCGCGCCGGGCGGGGACCGGGGTGACTGCTGATATCGATCAGCAGGCACCCCGCGCAAATGTCCAGGGGGGTCATCCGACCCCAACATTGTCGGCGATCGGCGCAAATCGCAAGTGAATTCACACTTGCTATTTGTGCCTATTCCGGGTCATACGGGTCTATGGTGACCCAGTGACCCGGAATATAAGGGGGATCGCGGTTTTCCATGACACCTACGATCCCCCTGAAGGGATAGGAGTGAGGTGGCAGGGGTGTCACCCCTACTATCCCTGCTATTGGTCGTCAAAAGTGACGACCAATAGCAGATCGGGGGCGGGGGGTGAACTTTCAGCCCACCCACAATAGACAGGGCAGAACGGGGAAACCGAAGGGGACCCGAAGTCCACTTACCGATCGGTGGAGGCTGTGGGGCGTGATCTGCTGCGGTGATCGGCGCGGGCAGCATGTCGTGTGGCTGGCTCCCTGGATCCTACAGAAGCCGGTGAGTTGCCTAGCAACATCTGGAGGGCTACAGTTTGAGACCACTATACAGTGGTCTCTACGCAGTAGCCCTTAAGATGTTGCAAAACTACAACTCCCAGCATGCCCAGACAGCTTTTTGGGCATGCTGGGATTTGCAGTTTTGCAACAGCTGGAGGTCTACAGTTTAGAGACCACTGCACAGTGAACTCTATACTGTGGCCCTCTAGATCTTGCAAAACTACAACTCCTAGGATGCCCACACAGCTGTTTGCTGTCTGGGCATGCTGGGATTTGTAGTTTTACAACATCTGGAGAGCCACAGTTTGGAGATCACTGTGCAGTGGTCTCTAAACTGTAGACCTTCAGCTGTTGCAAAACTGAAAATCCCAGCATGCCCAAACAGCAAACAGCTGTCTCGGCATGCTGGGAGTTGTAGTTGCGTATCTCCAGCTGTTGCATAACTACATCTCCCAGCATCAGTACATGCTGGGAGTTGTAGTTTTGCAACAGCTGGAGACACACTGGTTGGAAAATACTGAGTTAGGTAACAGAACCTAACTGAAGGTTTTCCAACCAGTGTGCCTCCAGCTGTTGCAAAACTACAACTCCCAGCATGCACTGTCTGTCAGTACATGCTGGGAGTTGTAGTTTTGAAACAGCTGGAGGTTTGCCCCCCCCCCCCCCCCATGTGAATGTACAGGGTACATTCACACGGGCAGGTTTACAGTAAGTTTCCTGCTTCAAGTATGAGCTGCGGCAAATTTTTCGCCGCAATGCAAATTTCTAGCGGGAAGCTCACTGTAAACCTCTGCCAGTGCGAACGTACCCTACAAACACTTCACTAACATAATAAAGGGTAAAACACTTCATATACACCCCTTTACACTGTCCCCCCAATAAAGATGAAAAACTTATTGTACGGCAGTGTTTCCAAAACGGAGCCTCCAGCTGTTTAAAAACAACAACTCCTAGCATTTCCGGACAGCCACTGACTGTCCAGGCATGCTGGGAGTTTAGCAACAGCTGGAGGCACCCTGTTTGGGAATCACTGGCGTAGAATACCCCTATGTCCACCCCAATGCAATCCCTAATTTAGTCCTCAAATGCGCAAGGCGCTCTCTCACTTCAGAGCCCTGTCGTATTTCAAGGAAATAGTTTAGGGCCACATATGGGGTATTTCCGTACTCGGGAGAAATTGCACTACAAATTTTGGGGGGCTTTTTCTCCTTTTACCCCTTATGAAAAGGA
Source organism: Hyla sarda (assembly GCF_029499605.1). Lineage (NCBI taxonomy): Eukaryota > Metazoa > Chordata > Amphibia > Anura > Hylidae > Hyla > Hyla sarda. The sequence continues at coordinate 344,570,713 of NC_079192.1, read as the reverse complement.
AAAGTTGGGGGCTACACCAGCCTGTTAGTGTAAACAAATAAAAAAATTTACACTAACATGCTGGTGTTGCCCCATACTTTTTATTTTCACAAGTGTTAAAAGGAAAAAAAGACCCCCAAAATTTGTAACGCAATTTCTCCTGAGTACGGAAATACCCCATATGTGGGCGTAAATTGCTCTGCGGGCGCACAACAAGGCTCAGGAGTGAGAGTGCATTATGTACATTTGAGGCCTAAATTGGTGATTTGCACAGGGGTGGCTGATTTTACAGCGGTTCTGACATAAATGCAAAAAAAGAAATACCCACATGTGACCCCATTTTGGAAACTACACCCCTCACGGAACGTAACAAGGGGTATAGTGAGCCTTAACACCCCACAGGCATTTAATGAAAATTTTTCAAAGTTGGATGGAAAAATGAAAAAAAAATATTTTTTCACTAAAATGCTGGTGTTACCCAAAATTTTTCATTTTCACAAGGGAAAATATGAAAAGAGCCCTGCAAAATTTGTAACCCCATTTCTTCTGAGTAAGAACATACCCCATATGTGGATGAAAAGGGCTCTGCTGGTGCACTACAATGCTCAGAAGAGAAGGAGCACCATTGGGATTTTGAAGAGAAAATTTGTCCGGAATTGAAGGCCACGTGTGTTTACAAAGCCCCCATAGTGCCAGAACAATGGACCCCCCCCCCCACATGTGACCCCATTTTGGAAACTAAACCCCTCACGTAATGTAATAAGGGGTACAGTGAGCATTTATGCCCCACAGGTGTCTGACAGATTTTTGGAGCAGAGGTCCATGAAAATGAAAAATGTAATTTGCACAGCCCACTGTTCCAAAGATCTGTCAAACACCAGTCGGGTGTAAATACTCACTGCACCCCTTATTAAATTCTGTGAGGGGTGTAGTTTCCAAAATGGGGTCACATGTGGGGGTGTCCACTGTTCTGGCACCACGGGGGACTTTGTAAACGCACATGGCCCCCGACTTCTATTCCAACCAAATTCTGTCTCCAAAAGCTCAATGGCGCTCCTCCTCTTCTGAACATTGTAGTGCGCCAGCAGAGCACTTGACGTCCACACATTGGGTATTTCCATACTCAAAAGAAATGGGGTTACAAATTTTGGAGGTCATTTTCTCCTATTACCCCTTGAAAAAATTTAAAATTTTTGGGGAAAAAATGCATTTTAGTGAAAAAAAAAATGTTTTTTTCATTTAGACATCCGACTTTAACAAAAAGTCGTCAAACACCTGTGATGTGTTAAGGCTCACTGTACCCCTTGTTGCGTTCCTTGAGGGGTGTAGTTTCCAAAATAGTATGCCATGTGTTTTTTTTTTTTGCTGTTTTGGCACCATAGGAGCTTCCTAAATGTTACATTTCCACCCAAAAACATTTCAGAAAAACTCACTCTCCAAAATCCCACTGTCGCTCCTTCCCTTCTGAGCCCTCTACTGCGCCCGCCGAACACTTGACATACACCTATGAGGTATTTCCTTACTCGAGAGAAATTGGGTTACACATTTTAGGAAGATTTCTCTCCTTTTACCCCTTGTAAAAATGCAAAAACTGGGTCTACAAGAACATGCCAGTGTAAAAAATGAAGATTTTCAATTTGCTGCTATTCCTGGGAAACACCTAAAGGGTTAACAAACCTTTTGAATGTCATTTTGAATACTTTGAGGGGTGCAGTTTTTATAATGGGGTCATTTATGGGGTATTTCTAGTATGAAAGCTGTTCAAATCCACTTCAAAACTGAACTGGTCCCTGAAAAATTTTGATTTTGAAAATTTTGTAAAAAATTGGAAAATTGCTGTAATATTTTGAAGCCCTCTAATGTCTTCCAAAAGTAAAAACATGTCAACTTTATGATGCAAACATAAAGTAGACATATTGTTTATGTGAATCAATATATAAATTATTTGGAATATTCATTTTCCTTGTCAGCAGAGAGCTTCAAAGTTTAAAATTTTTCATCAAATTTTGGAATTTTTCACCAAGAAATTATGCAATTATCGAAAAATGTTACCACTAACATAAAGTAGAATATGTCACGAAAAAACTGTCTCGGAATCAGAATGAAAGGTAAAAGCATTCCAGAGTTATTAATGCTTAAAGTGACAGTGGTCAGATGTGCAAAAAATGGCCGAGTCCTGCAGTGAAAATTGTCTGGGTCCTTAAGGGGTTAAGAGCTCAATATTACTCAGAGACACCATTGTATCTTAGAGGGAGGTTCGCAAGGCTTATGGCCTTTCTTTCCTTTTTTCCAAGAGGATGCCGTTTCGTGGTCACCCTGAATTACCACAATGTGACTCCTCCCCGTGGTTGTGCCTCCGGGGTGTGTCGATGGCGGGGACTCTTATAACTCTTATGAATACAGTCAACCATCAATGGCTTACACCAAGAGACATACTACATACATTTGTACTCCCCGCCCCCCCCCCCAGTCTCACATTCTTTATGCCAATCAAATTTATTCTTTTTGTTCGTCCAGATTGAGAGACCTCTCACGGGAAGCCACTACTCATCCACTGGATAGCATCATTGGCCAGGAACCAAGGAGAGCGTCTATTTCATTGCTCTACTTGACTTTCCGTGATGGTTTCCTCAAACTGGACTCAAAGAAGGTTTTTCATGCTAGGGAAGGATGGACGGGTGAACAAGAAAGACATGACTCTATTTTATCAGGTTGGGGAGCAGTATGTAAACATGTCATCAACAAATGTTGGCGGGAGACTTATTTTAATTTGTTGCATACCGCTTTGTATGGCTTCAATATTCTCCCTTCGCCCTCTTTCCCTGACAGGATTACTAGTTGCCCTAAATGTTGCTCTCCACTAATTTATGCCATGGAGTATGGGAATGTTCTCACTCGGCTGACTACTGGCTTTTGGTATGCACGTATATACATGATCATTTGCATATTTCTCTTCCCTTTGCGCCTCAATCCCTTCTATTCCATCAATTTCGTCCACCGGAAGGGGAGGGGGAGCGGAGGTCTCCCAGTATCATTCATGTAGTTCTTTTGGTAGCTCTCAGGTGTCTATTTGTTAAATGGTTGGAGGCACAGACTCCAGATTTATGGTTACTGGTGGCCCAATGAAAGGTCTTCCTTGGTGTGGACAGATTGGACTCTGAATAACCCCGTAATACGGGTACTAAAAAGTTCTTCACAAAATGGAAATCTTTCATTGTCACTCACTTCGACTTTTCGGGGATTGCTGACATTGTACGGCCTTTTAGACACACAGTATGGTACAATATTGAATCCCTGAAGGGAACTCTGGGAGCCCTGCAATTGCCAGATAACTGACAACCTCCACTGTTCGCTTCCCTGGTTGAGTCCGGGCTCCCCCAAGAGTCCCCAAGGTGGCGATTAGGGTTTGTCCAATTGTGCCTTATCTTTGTTCCATGGAATGTCGGGCAAATCAACGGGAGAGGACGGAAAGGGTTATTGTTACTGCTACACCTTTTCAGAGACTCTACTCAACGCTGATCTTGCACTGAAGGGACTACACCGTTATCATTTTTTGTATAGGATCACAGGACTTGGAGGTTTTTTTTCTTTTGTTTAGATCTTTCAGCTAATGCTTTAAATAAATGTTTTGTATTTTCTTATTTTCTGTTTGAAAATTGTTAATAACCATATATAAAACAAATAAAAAATAAAAAAGAAGTATTACTTTACTGAGAGAGTAGTGGATACATGGAATAGCCTTTCTGCAGAAGTGGTAAAGTTTAAGCATGCATGGGATAGGCATAAGGATTCACATAAGATAAGGCTAGAAGGACTAAAAAGGACTAAATAGTACTTAAAATGCAGATGCATGGTTTGGATCTGCCAACACTTTATTTTCTATTGGAGTGATAAACTATAATGGAAAGATTTGCACCTTTTCTGTGTTTTGAACCCACTCCTGTTTGTCACTTGTAAATACTTACACAAAATATTCACCAAAATTGTGTGTGTGAGGGTGGCCGAATCACATATAGACTAATCATGATTTTCTACTTATTGTTTCTTTGTATCAGGGTCTTGGCACTGATAATATTATTTGCACAGTACCTCAGAAACATTACACTAAAAATACCTTGCTATAGAATTGGAAAAGGAATAAAGACTTATAAGTTACAAGTGTTCAAAATGTTTCCGGTAAGTAAAAATGATCAAACACTGGATTAAACTTCATTATTGTCCTTTCGTATTGTTTCAGAATTTTTTTATTGTTTTAGTTTATATTTTATTGAAATGAGAAATACACTGCTCAAAAAAATAAAGGGAACACTAAGCAGGCATCCTAGATCTGAATGAATGAACTAATCGTATGAAATACTTTCGTCTTTACATAGTTGACTGTGCTGACAACAAAATCACACAAAAATTATCAATGGAAATCAAATTTATCAACCCATGGAGGTCTGGATATGGAGTCACACTCAAAATCAAAGTGGAAAACCACACTACAGGCTGATCCACCTTTGATGTAATGTCCTTAAAACAAGTCAAAATGAGGCTCAGTAGTTTGTGTGGCCTCCACATTCCCCGTATGACCTCCTTACAATGCCTGGGCATGCTCCTGATGAGGTGGCGGTCTCCTGAGGGATGTCCTCCCAGACCTGGACTAAAGCATCCGCCAACTCCTGGACAGTCTGTGGTGCAATGTGGCATTGGTGGATGGAGCGAGACATGATGTCTCAATCGGATTCAGGTCTGGGAACAGGGGGGCCGGTAAATAGCATCAATGCCTTCCTCTTGCAGGAACTGCTGACACACTTCAGCCACATGAGGTCTAACAGTGTCTTGCATTAGGAGGAACCCAGGGCCAACCGCACCAGAATATGGTCTCACAAGGGGTCTGAGAATCTCATATCGGTACCTACTGGCAGTCAGGCTACCTCTGGCAAGCACAAGGAGGGTTGTGCGGCCCCCCAGAGAAATGCCACCCCACATCATTACTGACCCACCAACAAACCGTTCATGCTGGAGGATTTTGCAGGCAGCAGAATGTTCTCCACAGAGTCTCCAGACTCAGTCATGTCTGTCCCATGTGTTCAGTGTGAACCTGCCTTTATCTGTGAAGAGCACAGGGTGCCAGTGGCGAATTTGCCAATATTGGTGTTCTCTGGCAAATGCCAAACGTCCTGCATGCTGTTGGGCTGTAAGCACAATCCCCACCTCATGGAGTCTGTTTCTGACCATTTGAGTGGACACATGCACATTTGTTCCCTGCTGGAGGTCATTTTGCAGGGCTCTGGAAATGCTCCTCCTTGTACAAAGCGGTCCTGCTGCTGGGTCGTTGCCCTCCTACGGCCTCCTCCACATCTCCTGATGTACTGGCCTGTCTCCTGGTAGTACCTCCATGCTCTGGACACTACGCTGACAGACACAGCAAACCTTCTTCCCACAGCTCGCATTGATGTGCCATCCTGGATGAGCTGCACTACCTGAGCCACTTATGGGGGTTGTAGAATCCATCTCATGCTACCACTTGAGTGAAAGCACCACCAGCATTCAAAAGGGACCAAAACATCAGCCAAGAAGCACAGGAACTGAGAAGTGGTCTGTAGTCAGCACCTGCAGAACCACTCTTTTATTTTGGGTGTCTTGCTAATTGCCTATAATTTCCACATGTTGTCTGTTCCATTTGCACAACAGCATGTGGAATTGATTGTCAATCAGTGTTGCTTCCTGAGTGGACAGTGTGATTTCACAGAAGTGTGATTGACTTGGAGTTACATTGTGTTGTTTAAGTGTTTCCATTTTTTTGAGCAGTGTAGTAAACACAAATATGTGGATTTTAGAGAAAATAACATCAAGCAATTGATGATGTGACATTATTGGGGATAAGACAGACAGGGCAATAATTGTGTAATAATAGTAATAGAGCCTTATTTAAGGTTTTGTATTAGATGTTGAGTAGCGTGTGACATTTGTGTATTCCCTGTCATTTACATGGGTCACAACTGTACATAATATCCTATCTGTGATCTGGCTATGATTTAGATGATTAGCTATCTAATGCTCCTATTGTTATGCTGCATGGCTTTATTTGCCTTGTCAACAGTCACCTCACACTAGTTTCTTCAATAACACATTTTTGTTAACTAATGTCAGTATTCCACTTATCTTTAACCCCTTAAGGACATATCCATATGCCCCCGTTTTAAAGTTCTTAAGGACTGAGGGCATATGGGTACGCCCTTGGGAATTTCGGTGCCAGTCAGGGACCGGACCAGGATGCCTGCTAAAATCATTCAGCAGGCATCCCAGCACATCGCCGAGGGGGGTCCTGAGTCAATTCAGACCGGCGATCTGCGGTGATTCCCGGTCAAACGGGTCTCTGGTGACCCAGAAAATAAGGGGGATCGGGGGTGTCCAAGACACCCACGATCTCCCTGAAGGGACAGAAGCGACCGACCAATAGCAGATCGGGGCGGGGGGTTAAAGTTCGGTTCTCCCGTTCTGCCCACCCACAGTAGTCCGGGCAGAATGGGGGAACCGACGGTGACCGGCGCCGGAGGTCACTTGACCATCGGCAGTGGGCGGCGATCGGTGGTGGCGGCGGCGGGCGGCGATCACGTGCGGCTGGCTCCCTGGCACAGACTACGGAAGCTGGTGAGTTGCCTAACAACATCTGGAGGGCTACAGTTTGGAGACCACTATACAGTGGTCTCTAAACTGTAGCCCTCCAGATGTTGCAAAACTACACCTCCCAGCATGCCCAGACAGCTGTTTGCTGTTTGGGCATGCTGGGATTTGTAGTTTTGCAACAGCTGGAGGGCTACAGTTTGGAGATCACTGTGCAGTGATCTCTAAACTGTGGCCCTCTAGATCTTGCAAAACTACAACTCCCAGCATACCCACACAGCAGTTTGCTGTCTGGACATGCAGGGATTTGTTGTTTTGCTACATCTGGAGGTCCACAGTTTGGAGATCACTGTGCAGTGGTTTCTAAACCGTGGCCCTCTAAATCTTGCAAAACTACAACTCCCAGCATGCACAAACAGCAAACGGCTGTCTGGCCCTGCTGGGAGTTGTAGTTGCGTACCTCCAGCTGTTGCATAACTACAGTGGGGATCAAAAGTTTGGGCACCCCAGGTAAAAATTTGTATTAATGTGCATAAAGAAGCCAAGCAAAGATGGAAAAATCTCAAAAAGGCATCAAATTACAGATTACACATTCTTATAATATGTCAACAAAAGTTAGATTTTATTTCCATCATTTACACTTTCAAAATAACAGAAAACAAAAAATGGCATCTGCAAAAGTTTGGGCACCCTGCAGAGTTAATATCTTGTACTGCCCCCTTTGGCAAGTATCACAGCTTGTAAACGCTTTTTGTAGCCAGCCATGAGTCTTTCACTTCTTGTTTGAGGTATCTTTGCCCATTCTTCCTTACAAAAGTCTTCCAGTTCTTTGAGATTTCTGGGCTGTCTGTCACGCACTGCTCTTTTAAGGTCTATCCATAGATTTTCAATTATGTTGAGGTGAGGAGATTGTTTGTGAAGGCCATGGCAAAAACTTCAGTTTACGCCTCTTGATGTAATCTGGATTTCAAGGTGTATTTAGGATCATTATCCATTTGTAGAAGCCATCCTCTCTTTAACTTCAGCTTTTTCACAAATGGCATCAAGTTAGCATCCAAAATTTGCTGAAATTTTATTGAATCCATTTTTCCTTCTACTCGTGAGATGTTCCCTGTGCCACTGGCTGCAATACAACCCCAAAGCATGATTGATCCACCCCCATGCTTAACAGTTGAACAGAGGTTCTTTTCATTAAATTCTGTTCCCCTTCTTCTCCAAATGTACCTTTGCTCATTTCGGCCAAAAAGTTCAATTTTAACCTCATTGGTCCACAGAACTTGTTTCCAAAATGCATCAGGCTTGTCTATATTTTCATTTGCAAAGTTCAAACCCAGATTTTTGTGTTTAGGACGTAGCAGAGGTTTTATTCTGATGACTCTTCCATGAAGACCATATTTGTACAAGTATCTCTTTATAGTGGAATAGTGTACCACAACTCCAGTGTCTGCCAGATCTTTCTGGAGGGATTGTGCAGTCAAATGTGGGTTTTGAATAGTTTTTCTCACAATCCTGTGAGCTTTTCTGTCTGATATTTTTCTTGGTCTTCCAAATCTTGCTTTAACTTCCACTGTTCCTGATGACTGCCATTTCTTAATTACATTCCAAACAGAGGATATTGACATTTGAAAACATTTTGCTATGTTCTTATAGCCTTCTCCAGCTTTGTGAGCATCAACAATTTTTAGTTTCAGATTTCTAGACAACCGCTTAGAAGAACCCATGGTGCTGATTGTTGGGCCTCAGAGTCTGGGCATTTAAACCTTTGAGGTTTACATCACCTGGTCTTCCCAGATGATGATTGAGAACAATCCATGACACTGGCAGGTCTCGGCTTTGCAAAGGGGGCAGTGCATGCTATAAATTCTGCAGGGTGCCCAAACTTTTGCAGACACTATTTTTTTTGTTTTCTGTAATTTTGAAAGTGTAAATGATGGAAATAAAATCTAACTTTTGTTGACATATTATAAAAATATCTAATCTGTAATTTGATGCCTTTTGGAGATTTTTCCATCTTTCCTTGGCTTCTTTATGCACATTAATACAAATTTTTACCTGGGGTGCCCAAACTTTTGATCCCCACTATACATCTCCCAGCATGCCCTTCTGCAATCAGTACATGCTGGGAGTTATAGTTTTGCAACAGCTGGAGGCACACTGGTTGGAAAATACTGAGTTAGATAACAGAACCTAACTGAAGGTTTTCCAACCAGTGTGCCTCCAGCTGTTGCAAAAGTACAACTCCCAGCATGCATGGTCTGTCAGTGCATGCTGGGATTTGCAGTTTTGCAACAGCTAGAGGTTTGCCCCCCAATGTGAATGTACAGGGTACATTCACACGGGCGGGTTTACAGTGAGTCTTCTGCTTCAAGTTTGAGCTGCTAGCGGAAAACTCACTGTAAACCCCCGCCCATGTGAATGTACCCTAAAAACACTACACTAACACATAATGAAGGGTAAAACACACATATACACCCACTTTCACTGTTCCCCCCACCCAATAAAAATGAAAAACATATTGTACAGCAGTGTTTCCAAAACGAAGCCTCCAGCTGTTGCAAAACAACAACTCCCAGCATTTTTGGACAGCCACTGACTGTCCAGGCATGCTGGGAGTTTAGCAGCAGCTTGAGGTACCCTGTTTGGGAATCAAGGGCGTAGAATACCCCTATTTCCATCCCTATGCAATCCCTAATACAGTCCACAAATCACTTCAGAGCCCTGTCATATTTCAAGGAAACTGTTTAGGGCCACATATCGGGTATTTCCGTACTCGGGAGCAATTACGTTACAAATTTTGGGGGGCTTTTTCTCCTTTTACCCCTTATGAAAAGGAAAAGTTGGGGTCTACACCAGCCTGTTAGTGTAAAAAAATTAAAAAAAAATTACATGCTGGTGTTGCCCCATACTTTTTATTTTCACAAGAGGTAAAAGGAAAAAAGACCCCCAAAATTTGTAACGCAATTTCTCCTGAGTACGGAAATACCCCATATGTGGGCGCAAAATGCTCTGAGGATGCACAACAAGGCTCAGGAGTGAGAGCACACTATGTACATTTGAGGCCTAAATTGGCAATTTTCACAGAGGTGGCTGCTTTTACAGCGGTTCTGACATAAAAAAAATAAATAAATAAGTACCCACATGTGACCCCATTTTGGAAACTACACCCCTCACGGAACATAACAAGGGGTATAATGAGCCTTAACACCCCACAGGTGTTCGAAGAATTTTCTTTAAAGTTAAATGGGAAAATGAAAAAAAAAAATTTTTTAACTAAAATGCGTTACCCTAAATTTTTCATTTTCTCAAGGGAAAATAGGAAAAAAAAGCCCCCCAAAATTTGTAACCCCATTTTTTATGAGTAAGAACATACCCCATATGTGGATGTAAAGTCCTCTGCGGGCGAACTACAATGTTCAGAAGAGAAGGAGCGCCATTGGACTTTTGGAGAGGAAATTTTTCCGGAATTGAAGGCCATGTGAGTTTACAAAGTGCCGTGCTATCATTACTGCACAGAGCGAGTTCGCTCTGTACGTAATGACGGGCGATACAGGGGATGGAGCAGCGTGACATCATGGCTCCGCCCCTCGTGACATCACGGCCTGCCCCCTTAATGCAAGTCTATGGCAGGGGGCGTAACGGCCATCATGCCCCCTCCCATAGACTTGTATTGAGGGGGCGGGCCATGATGTCACGAGGGGCGGAGCCGTGATGTAACGATGCTCCGGCCCCTGTATTGCACGTCATTAAGCGCAGTGTGATCTCGCTCTGTGCAGTAATAATAGCGCGGTGCCGCAGCAGCGATCCCGGGGGTCCCCAGCAGCGGGACCCTGGCGATCTGACATCTTATCCCCTATCCTTTGGATAGAGCATAAGATGTCGAGGGGCGCAGTACCTCTTGAAGGACTGAGCATTTTTCAGTTTTTGCAATTTTGTTTTTTCCTCCTTACATTTTAAAAATCATAACCCTTTCAATTTTGCACCTAAAAATCTATATGATGGCTTATTTTTTGCGCCACCAATTCTTCTTTGTAAAGACATCAGTCATTTTACCCAAAAATCTACGGCGAAATGGAAAAAAAATCATAGTACGACAAAATTGAAGAAAAAACGCCATTTTGTAACTTTTGGGGCTTCCGTTTCTACGCAGTGCATTTTTCGGTAAAAATGACACCTTATCTTTATTCTGTAGGTCCATACAGTTAAAATGATACCCTACTTATATAGGTTTGATTTTGTCGTACTTCTGGAAAAAATCATAAATATATGCAGGAAAATGTATACGTTTAAAATTGTCATCTTCTGACCCCTATTGCTTTTTGAATTTTCTGCGTACAGGCCGGTATGGGGGCTCATTTTTTGGGCCATGATCTGAAATTTTTAGCGGTACCATTTGTTTTGACGGGACTTTTTGATCGCTTTTTATAAAAAAATTTCATGATGTAAAAAGTGAGCAAAAATATGCTATTGTTAGGCACGTACCCCATTGACCGTGCGGTTTAATTTACATATTTTTATATTTCAGACATTTCCACAAGCAGCGATACCACATATGTTTATTTTTATTTACACAGTTTTGTTTTTTTTTATTGGGAAAAGACCCCCCCTTTTGAAGCAAAGGGGTTCAATGATCTTAATTAACTTTTTTTTTCACTTTTTTTTTTGCAGTGTTATAGCTCCCATAGGGGGCTATAACACTGCAAACACTGATCTTTTACATTGATCAATGGTTTCTCATAGAAAACCATTGATCGATGATTCTGCCCATTGACTGCTCATGCCTGAATCTAAGGCAATGAGCAGTCATTCGGCATTCGGACACCAGGAGGCAGGTAAGGGGACCCCCCTCATGTCCTACAGCTGTTCGGGAGGCCCGCAGAGATCCAGAAAAGCCCCTTGAGCTAACCGGCAGCAGTTTAGTTTCACTTTAGACATGGCGATCAACTGTGAGCACCGCGTCTAAAGGCCGGGACCCGTGGCTAATAGTGCGCGGCACTGATTGCGGTGCCGCGCGCTATTAGCCATGGGTCCCGGCCTTTCCCATGGACCCACGTTATGGAAAGGGAGCGGACTCAGGGCGTAAAGGTACGCCCTGCATCCTTAAAGGGATACTCCGCCCCTGGACATCTTATCCCCATCCAAAGGATAGGGGATAAGATGTCTGATCGCGGGGGTCGAGCTGCAGCACCCTGCTGTCATTACTGCACAGAGCAAACTCACTCTGTGCGTAATGACGGGCGATACAGGGCACTGAGCAACGTGACATCACAGCTCCGCTCCCCTCATGGCATCACGGCCCGCCCCCTTAATGTAAGTCTATGGGAGGGGGACCCCCGCAATCTAACAGCGGGACCCCCGCGATCTGAAATCTTATCCCCTATCCTTTGGATAGGAGATATGATGTCTAGGGACAGAGTACCCCTTTAAGGAGTTAAAGGAGATCTGCAGTGTAAGTCTGATCGCGGGGGTCCGAACATTGGGACCACCGCGATCGCCTGTACGGGGCCTCGGCTTTGCCGTGGCTCTCCCGTGCAGGTGGCGTGTCGGCTGCAGCATGTCCCCTTCATGTATCTCTATGAGAGAGGGGGAGATGCAATGCTCGTCTATCCCCTCCTCTCCTATAGAGCTGTATGGGGGAGGTGTCGTTGACCTCAATGAGGTTGACGACACACGCATTAGTTGTGCAGAGCCATGGCAATGCTGGGTCCCCGTGCGAGAGATTGCGGGGGGTCCCAGCGGTCGACACTTATCCCCTTCCACTTACACTGCAGTACTCCTTTAATAAATTAGTCCTAGCCACGTCAAATATACTGCAAAAAAAAAAAACAGGATAAAAAATATGTACATTACACCCACCGTGATAACTTTCCCCTAGGTGTTTTATATCTACTCTGGTTTCTGCTGTTCACTGCCAGCTGTTAGGATCGGTTAATCTCTAGTAACATAGATACCAAGACAGAATCCAGGAAGTGTATATGGAGCTTAGCTAATGCTATGTGCAGGAGCAAGCCTGGACTGTGTGAATGCAAGATGAGTCTGTCTGCTTTCTGTAGAAGACTGACACTGTAACTAAAAGGTAAATCATGATTTCCCTCTCATCTCTGACCAAACATAAAGTTCTTAGTGGTTGTTCCTTGTGTTCCCAGTACTGTATGTATACAATACTGCTTCCTGGATGTAATCCCCTCTCCCACTTCCTTTAGATTGTCATCAGCAGCAATTCAGTGCTTAGTATAACCTCTTCAATCCAGTGTGCTTTCTCCAGTACTATGTCATGACGTAGCAAAAAGGAGTAGTTACTGTCCTGTAATTAGCCTGACAAGTAAGGGAAAGGAATTCCATGTGTGAGTACTGCTGACAAGCAGCCTAGCTCTGCTGCTGCCCCATAAAATCACATTAGGGGAAATTTATCAAAACCTGTGCAAAGGAATAGTAACCAATCAGATTGCTTCTTTCACTTAAAAAAAAATTAAATAAAAGAAGCAGTCTGATTGGTTCCTGTGGGCAACTGGACAACTTTTCGACAGGCTTTGATAAATCTCCTTCATTGTTACATTTCTGAAGTGTTAATGTAAAAAAAAAAAAATTTAGGATTTTAAAAATCTTTTTAAAATGACAGGTACACTATGGTACATTAATTACCTTATCAATACAGTGGTCCCTCAACTTACAATACCAAATGAATGGATGGAGAAGAGAGGATCAGAATCTGAGTTTGCGCTGCTGACATAGGCAATCTTGAACGGTAAGTATGAACCAATAGGTTCTCTTTTTATTACTAAACACACACTATACATTTCTGGGCATTAACTACCTTTTCATCAGGATGCCTGAAGAAAGAGTAGTTAATGCCCAGAAATGCTTTGTGTGTGTTTAATAATAATAAGAAAACCTATTGGTTCATACTTACTGTTGAAGATTGCCTATGTCAACAGTGCAACCTCAGCTTCCAATCCTCTCTTCTCCGTATGTCAGGCACAAGGCCTGATTATTGAAATTCTATATGTGTATTATAAATTATAACTGTGTGTGATGGATTATCCAAGACATGGGTGAGAGGTCATTCAGACGGTGTACCCTTTTGTGTATTGCATTTTATTGGGGGGTCTGGCTGTTTGTTTGTATCTCCTTTGAAGTCAGAGGCTCTTTTGAAGCAGCAGGATGTAAGGGGCACTCTGGTCCCATCATATAATCAACCAGATAAGAGGGCCAGGAACAGAGATGCCCCCCTGGTGGGATCAGAGGGGAGAGGGAATGGAGTCTCCCTCCAAAAAGGCAGCTATATAATATTTAACAATGCTAAAGTCAGTGCGTTCAAGGCTGTGCCACAAGTTGACAAGACCATCCTAAGAACAGCACTCTCATGGACTGCTATACCATCATGCTGTAAGAACTTCATTTTTGTTTTCTGAACTTGTCTTGCTAAACTCTTTTATATATTGTTATACCTGTATGCCATTTGTTCCTGTATTTTTATATATTTAGCACTGTGATACCTTTTATCAGATTAAATGTTTAATTAATCAGCTCTGGTCTTTGATCTCTAAATATAAGAGCTCACCTTTCTGAAGGCAGCTCTGGGGGAAACACGTTTATTTAAGGGTTAATATGGTGACTTGCTGGGACTAGTAGTGGATACCCAGAGGTCTGGCGGCTTTAACCCTTGCACCATCACACTCTCTCTAGCGTCTTAGCTGGACCGATAGGGTGTGATCGTGACACCGTCCATTCGTTTAGTATTCACGTTGGTGCAAGCAACGTGGGAAGCCGCGGCAGCTGATCTTTCTACAATGATATGCGTTTGGAAGCGTTGTGCCTGATATTTGCACAACTGCATCAGGTTAGTGTGTTTTGTGTCTATCCTTTGGTAGCTCCCTGCAATTATGGTTCCACACAAATAAGCACTCCTGTGTTTCTTGTCTCAACTTATAATGGTCTGAACATACAATATTTTCAACACACAATAACTTTTCTGGACTATTGTAACTTGAAACCATACTCAACATATAATGCTAAGGACAGTCCAGATCAGCGAAATTTGTCAAAGGCTGAAAGAACTGACCAATCAGAATGGGCATTTCACAGGTAAAACCCCTGTATTACTAAAGTGCATGCACTGCCTGGCTGCCTGGTAGCACTTCCCCACAGAGCAGGGTGGTACTACATGTTCTCTACTACTCTTTACCTGTGCCAGGGTTAGCTGCTCCTTTGAGCACTAGGTGAGGGCAGCTCCATTTTACTTTTTTTTGGGACATTGTGTATATGTGGTGGGCTAATATGGTGTGTTTTAATGTTAGTGTTGGGGTACAGCAAACAGACAGACAATCACTCGTGACGTCAGGCTAACCACCATGCTCGAAGGTAAAGCAGTTCTACGGGGCCAGGTGCTGGACAATAAAGACATCAGATCCAAGGTTACGGAAAACCACTGAGGAGTTCACTCAGGAAAATTGCAGGCAGATGTTATAACCATAGCAATACAGTCTTTCCACAGCAGGGTAGGACAGAGCATTGCAGAGGTAGTCAGTAGTGAAATGGCTGTGCATGCTGGGTAATATACTACACTTTTATGTAACTGGACTTGACTGGACATAATTACTGGAGACTTTAGACATTAGACGTTAGACTTGAGACAACTGGAGACTCACTACATTGCATCCAGGGAATTAGCTTACTGCCAGGCTTGGACTTTAGACTTCTCAGACCAGAGCTGCCTGAGGCTTTCTACTCTAATTCCTGACTTGTGCTCCAGGGCCCCTTTCGGCAATTTTGCTTCTTCTTCCTGCTACTTAGGACTTGGATTTTTCCTGGACAGTGGAACGATTAGTAGGTTGTGTTATTGCTCACTGCAGAACTTTGACTCCACAACTCCTCTCCTTACTCTGTACAGCACTCCACTAACTGACTTTTCTCCGCACTACTTCTCTCCTCACACACTCTCCTCTACATTACAATCCAAACTGGACTCAGTCCTGCCTAGACAGATCACTAAACTGATCCCAGCTGATCACATGACTCCTCTGCAGGTCCCTCTTAAGCATACAGAAGTCCGGCTAATAATGCATTATGGGTAAAAAAGCCATAATGAACATAAATTATTGATACAAAAGCATTAATAATATGAATCAACCCAGAATCAATACAATTTTACAAATAATTCCCCTCCCTGGAGATGTGGGCTTCAATGGACATCTGCAACAATATCTGCCAGACAGGACGACCATTGTAATGTGTTCCATACCGGACACCAAATACTCTGTACAGGACCCTGAAGAAACTTCTGTCCTCTATAAAGACAGTCATTTACAGCTTCCAGTAGCTCTTTATTACTGTTATATATAAGTACTTACTTTTTCTGCATTAGTTAGTATTAGTTACCTACTTATTTTCATTTAATTCTCGCTTTTTCCCATTTTGGATGACATTTTGGGGGCTTCAGAACCAATTACCAGGTTTCCATAGAGTTCTGGTCTCAACATACTATGGTTTTTAACTTAAAATGGTCATTCTGGAACCAATTAATATTGTAACTTGAGAGACCACTGTATTTTATGTGTCCTGTGTTCTGTTATCCATGTAGATTAAGACACTTAACACATAGAGGGACATGTGACCATAAACATCACTCAGTATTTAAATTCTTAAGTTACATCACTTACTTATAAATGATACTTACATGGCTCATTTACATATTTTTTTCATTTCAGATTATCATGGCTATAATGTTAGCATGGTTGTTGTGCTATATTTTGACCGAGACTGGTGTATTCCCTTCTGATAGTAAAGCATATGGATTTAAAGCAAGAACTGATGCAAGAGGAGAAATCATGTCCAGTTCTCCATGGTTCCGTTTTCCATACCCATGTATGTATGATGGATGTTAAAAGTTGGGGCACCTTTTCTTAGAATGCTACATTGTGCTGATTAGACATAATCTGACAACTGAGCAGTACCATACACCTTCTCAATAATGTGTGTCCCTACTGTAAAAGTACATTCTAATGTTATGGTGGTCAATGGCTGTACAATTTTTCATACAGTCATCAGCCACTGCAAGTAGGTGGGGTTTCATCAGTATGCAGCAAATGTAACATTGGAGCATACCCTAACACTACTTACAAAAATACACATGTCCATCAAGGAGGAGAATGAATATGGATGAAGAGGAGGGGATGTGATACTATATTTCTACATATGCATTAAAGGGGTCCTCTTGTCCTGAGACATCTTATCCCCTATCCAAATGATAGGGTATAAGATGTCTCACCGCTGGGGTCCTGCTGCTGGGGAACCCCACAATCTTGTATTCGCCACCCACCTTTTTTAGCTGCACGCCGCGGTGGCAACCACGGGGCCGGAGTATAGTGACGTCACGACTCCGTCCCCGTGGGATGTCACCCCCCGTCCCCGCTATGCAAGTCTATGGGAGGGCGCGTGATGGCCATCACGTCCCCTCCCATAGAATTGTATAGCGGGGGTGACGTCACACAGGGGCGGAGTCGTGATGTCACTATACTCCGGCCCCGTGAGGATAAGATGTCTCAGGGCCAGAGTACCCCTTTAATGTTATTTTGTGCTAACAACATCTAAGATTGGTTTTGCTGTAACCAGTTCCTGAAGTAGACTATTCTGAAAATTCACATTTCTTACGGTAGAAAAAGCTTTTGTCGCCCCTGGTATTGGGCAGAGGGAAAGCAGTGCTTGGTTTATTTTAGACATGAACTTAGAGTGCAGGCCAATGAGTTCAATCTTGGTTTTGTCAAGGATGGGTTAATGTAATCTTTGAGTGACTGCCGCTGTACTATTTTGCCGAGCGTTGACGTAAGAAAATTCACACCAGGCCAGGTTAGTATGAGTTCCCACCTCGGTAAGGACTCCAGGGAGTTCTGTTTATTATCCGGAAATCACATTAGTTTTTTTACAATCTGACAAAAAGGGAGGGGTAAAGGGTAAAACTGTGCATCTTTCTATATGCTGATTGGTCATTTGAGTGAGGCGTAGCATAAGTCATTTATGTTGCAACGTCTCTGCCTTGAGATTTCTCCATCTTTCCACAAAGCCCAATGTTTAGATTTGTTGTATCCATAGTCTCCATCTCAAGGTTCTAGTCTCGGGCAAAGAGCAAGCTGAAATGTTTTGAAATAAGGAAAGCAAAGTTCTTCTGCAATATTTAGCAATAGCATGTAGGATTTTAGGAAAGGCATATGAGTATAGATATAGCGATCAATATACCAGAATATTATACACCCAACAGTTTCATTAGATCAGAGAATCTTGTTTTTCAGTCTGAAAGTCAATTCTTGCACATTCCAGTCGGGCATTTACTGAAGAGAGCTGCTACAAATAGTATAGCGAAGCAAACAGCTGATGGGCGTGCCAGGAGTCAGACCCCATATGACTTAATATTAATGGCCTATCCTGAAGATAGGCCATTCATTTTTACAGGTTACATAACCCCTTTAAAGTATCAATGTGACTGATAATTAAGAGAGTGCATCCACTTAATCTCTTTGAATAATCTGTGTTTATGAATTTGTTGCAAATGTAATTTATCTCATGTTATATCAGCTTGAATCCATTATGTTGTAAGTCCTTAAAACAAAGCCCATTTCATACCCATATATAGTATGTAAATGACAGTGATTTGCATCTTCAATTTGTACAATACTAAATCAAGTATGACTTTTATACTGTATCTCCCAACTGAGTAAATAGTGTGGCACTACTTTAGGTATGGGATCATGTTCACACTAGAGCATAGCCATGGTACCCAAACCAATTCCTGGTAGTGCTCAGAGGAAAACATCAGTATTACAATGGGTTTTAACTTTACGCATCGATTTTTTCATGTTGTTCATGCAGGCTTTGCCATTTAAAAAAAAAATTTTTTTGCTGTATGATTGCAGGGGCGTATTTTGCAGATATATTGGTTGGTACGCAGATTTTTTTTTTTTTAGCAAATTTATTCTGTTAAATCTTTTCTGTTAAATGTATGAAGTGACATATAACAAGCTTTGCAAAGAAGGTTGCACACAGGCACTCATGTTAAATCTTCCCTTTAGTGAAGAAAGTAAAAAGCAGCACTCACCATATTACTAACTTTCTTTGTCTTTATTAAATGGTCACATTTCTTACAGCGAGGGGATGAACAAACATAATTAATGTTTGGTAAAAACAATTCGATTTAATTTACTGTTTTTTACTACAATAGGTCAGTGGGGACTTCCTACAATAACCATTGCTGGTGTTTTAGGGATGTTTAGTGCTACACTAGCTGGAATTATTGAATCCATGGGGGACTATTATGCATGTGCCAGGTTATCAGGAGCACCTCCTCCACCTGTCCATGCTATTAATCGGTATGTATAAGCTTATACAGTATTTATACAGTGGGATGTGTTCTTTCCTTAAATGTTATACAACTCGGCATAACAGGACCAAGCTGCCCCTCAAATTCAAAATCCTAAAACAACAAATTTCCAATAACAGTGGGGAAAATGTATCTTTATTAACATGGCCATCAGGCAGTGCTAATTTTGCTTAACACATTTAACCCTTTAAAGCGAATGTGTCATCTAGCTTTTTTTTTTTTTTTTTTAAACTAAACCACATACTGAACATGTTTCTTATTCTGATCTGTTTGTATGTTCTGATTGCTTTTGTGTAGGGCAGCTACATTGTCTGAGCTTCTGCCTCATTCTGTTAACAGCAATAAGAGAGATGCTTTACAGCAGCCCTATGGACATAAGGGGAAATAGCTCATGGGGGAAATAGCTTTGGGGTATTGAGCACTGACCATCTCCTATTGCGACCTGATCTTGTCCTATTTATCTACTGGTGTCACCTTTCACAAATATCTTGCCTGTGATTATAATGATGATACTGCCTAAAGGGGTTTTCCAGGATTAGAAATACAGAGCTAATTTCTTCAAAAACAGCACCACATCTGTCCTCAGGTTGTTTGTGATATTGCAGCTCAGCTCCATTAAAGTGCATGAGGCCAAGTTGTAATACTACACACAACCAGAAGACAGCTGTGTTGCTATTTTGGGAAGAAATATGCTCAGTTTTTATATTGCTGGATAATCCCTCTAAGTGTACCTGTCAATTAAAATGACACCTTTGACATGTTCCAGACACATGTTTTTATCTTAGGTACTCCATTGTAGATTTATGGGACAGCAAGACAATAATGAGAGTCTGGGAGTAAAGTGCACTACTGCTCTTCCCTGCTCGTTCTCCTGATCGGTGTCCCTGTTTTTTTTAAATGTTTTTGTTTAGAAAATGTATCACCTAGATTTTGTTTTTTCTGATTAGCCAGATCTTTGAAAGATGAACTTTTTTTCTAATCTAATTCTATTATCTAATTTTAATTTTAGCGAAAGAAGTGTATAGGTAGCTGCAACCCAACAATAGGGACAATAGTATTACTGCCAGACGAGTACTAATGTGAAAAAGGTTGTGTATCCCATACAACCTGCGAACAATGTATAAAGTGGGGGTACACTTTCCTCAAGTCTGGGCTTGATTGTCACCAATAAATGGGTTTATATAAAATATATGTAAAAAATGATGTAGATCCAGTGAATTGATTTAAAACAATTTAATATTACAATGATAATGCT
This sequence comes from Hyla sarda, assembly GCF_029499605.1. Classification (NCBI taxonomy): domain Eukaryota; kingdom Metazoa; phylum Chordata; class Amphibia; order Anura; family Hylidae; genus Hyla; species Hyla sarda. The sequence goes on along the minus strand of NC_079192.1, from coordinate 344,550,500 downwards.
TGTGGTGTCCTTTGTAGGGCCCTTACATCGGACTCACCACGATAAACAAGGTAGTGAAAGTATAAAATATTCATACAATGAAATAAAATAGACATAAAATATACAGGGTACAAAAGTGCTGGTATCCCAGTATGGGAAATAGTCTGTATCGCTTATAGATGTATGCACGGAGATTGTGCCTTGTATGGTTGATTACAAATAGTCTGAGTAGCAATGTCTCTGTATAGCTCATATCTGGTCAGGATACTGCATGCGGCAGCGTGTTGGTAAGGGGTTAGCCTCTTCAGGACGCAGGGCTTATGGATACTTAAGGACTCGGAATGCAGGGCGTATCCATATGCCCGTGAGAATTCCGGTCCCCACTGCTAGCCGGTTGGGGACCGGAGCCAGATGCCCGCTGAAATCGTTCAGCAGGCATCCTGGCATATCGCCCAGGGGGGGGTCATTATGCCCCCCCAGTCCAGCGATCTGCGGCGATTCCGGGTCAATCGGGTCTCCAGTGACCCGGTGACCCGGAATTACTGGCTGATCGGGGCCATCCCTGTGCTGATTTTAACCCCTTACCAACATGCTGCCGCATGCAGTCTCCTGACCAGATATGAGCTATACAGAGACATTGCTACTCAGACTATTTGTAATCAACCATACAAGGCACGATCTCCGTGTATACATCTATAAGCGATACAGACTATTTCCCATACTGGGATACCAGCACTTTTTTTACCCTATATATTTTATGTATATCTAATTTTATTTCATTGTATGAATATTTTATACATTCACTACCTTGTTTATCGTGGTGAGTCCGATGTAAGGGCCCTACAAAGGACACCACAAGCACTATCATTGTAATAATAAATAGTTTTAAATTAATTCACTGGATCTACATCATTTTTTACATAAATTTTATATACACCCATTTATTGGTGATAATCAAGCCCACTTTATAATTTTAATTTTAGCTGCACTATGGGGGCAGCCATCTTGCCTGAGCTGTTTCTCACAGCATTTAGGGATATGTTTTATAGCAACCCTCATGGACATAGGCAACAATATACTGAAGTTGTCCTATTGTCCTTGCCCTAGGATTAAAGAAAAATAAGTAGATAACTAATACAGATAAAGCAAATCCTTACATATTAAAGTAAGAAAGAGCTGCTGGGAGCTTTAATTCACTGTCTATGTAGAGGACAGGAGCTTCTTCAGGGTAATGTACAGTACACACAGTGTACTAAAAAAGTTACATGGAGCTGCCCTTACTTGGTGTCCAAAGGAGCAGCTAACTGTGACATAGGAACAGAGTAGTACAGAACATTCAGTACCTCCCTGTACTGTAGGGAGGCGCTACCGGACAGAAATGGACTGTCTGAAGCATTGTATGTTGAGTATGGTTTCAAGTTACAATGGTCCAGAAAAGACCATTGTATGTTGAAACTATTGTATGTTGAGGCCATTGTAAGTTTAGCACAGGCCTCACGGTCCAGCAGTGCTGACATCATTCCACTTCCTGGGAACGGGGACGCCGCAGAGCCGTTGGCGTATCACCGGTCGTAGCTATGTCCCTCCCCGGCTGGTGATAGGCTGAGCCCACTGTCATGTAAGGAGCTCTGGCCGGCTTCTTACATGAGAGTGGGCTCAGCCTATCACCAGCCGGGGCGGGATATCGCTACGGACGGTGATACGCCGCCGGCTCTGCGGCTTCCTTCTCCCCAGGAAGTGGAATGACGTCAGCACTGCCGGACCGTGAGGCCTGTGCCGGACCAATGGGGGCTCGTAGGAAGGTATCTATAAGTTTATTTTGTTTATTTTTGAGGCCTGGGCACGGGCATATAGAAAAGTGTACCACTACAGTTGTCCTTTAAGCAACCTAGATAGCTACTGTATTTAGTGTTAGGCATTTGCAGGAACTTTTTTAAAGAGGACCTGTGGTGAATAAATAGGGGTTGCAGTAATCAGTGGCTAGCTTAGAGGAGTCTGATCACATACATGTTAACAGCATCATGATCGGCCCCACTTTTGAGGAGTTTTAGGGCTCTGTAGTCCAGGGGTATGCAAACTTAATGAAGGGAGTGTGACCTCACGCTCAGGTGCTCTATGCCACAACCCCTTCATTATATATATGCTCCCCCACCCCATACAGTCACCACACGAAGCTTAGCCATACCCAGTCCATATGAAAGTTGTCTCACACAATCAGTCAAAGGGCTACAAAGCCCAATATCTCAGCATAGGTGGGCCCGATCATCATGTTGTAAACAGGTATGTGATCACCCCCCCTGCTATGTACTGGTAACTGCATCTCCTATTTTGCAGAGTGATCAAAGGTCTTCTTTAACAGTGTTTAATAACATGTGTAATAACTTTCATGTTAATACCCTACTTCTAATAGTTATTATTAGAGTCACCTATAGATTGTAATATCTTTTTTTTATAGAGGAATATTTATTGAAGGAATTTGCTGTGTTATTGCTGGATTGCTTGGAACTGGAAATGGTTCTACCTCTTCAAGTCCAAACATAGGTGTATTGGGTATTACAAAGGTAAGATTCTCAAAAAATATTCCACTAAGGGCCTTAAAGTCGGAAACATGTCAGTGTGTTTGGTGTGTAACCACCTTTAATAAAAAAAAAAAAAAAAAAAAAAAAAAAGCCTGCTTTTACTTCACAAACTGGAGATTTTTTCTTCTTGTATTCACTGCGCTGTCCTGTACCTCCATGCACGCAAGCAACTGGATAGAAGTCCGTTCAGTGGAACCAAGTGTTACCAAGTTGGTCTACTTTTTAGGACTATGGGTTATAAGCAGATGTTATATCTTTAAAATAATAGTTTGCAGATGTGGCCCAAACCGCATGAAGATGCTACATTCCACTGGTGAGGGAAAACAATTTTGGCAGCCTGCAGAAGCTGACAATCTATGGATAATCTAGGATTGGGCCCTGTGGAACATAAATAGTAGAGTGGCCTCTGTTGTGTTGGCAAAAGTAACTACCATCACTTTGTAAATCACCTTAAAGGGGTACTCCGGTGGAAAACTTTTTTTTTTTTACTCAACAGGTGCCAGAAATTACTTATATTTAAAAATCTTAATACTTCCAGTACTTTTTAGGGGCTGTATACTACAGAGGAAATGCTTTTGTTTTTGGATTTCTCTTCTGTCATGACCACAGTGCTCTCTGCTGACCTCTGCTTTTCATTTTAGGAACTGTCCAGAGCAGCATATGTTTGCTATGGGAATTTTCTCTTGCTCTGGACAGTTCCTAAAATGGACAGCGGAGGTCAGCAGAGAGCACTGTGGTTGTGACAGAAGAGAAATCCAAAAAGAAAAGCATTTCCTCTGTAGTATACAGCCCCTAAAAAGTACTGGAAGGATTAAGCTTTTTTAATAGAAGTAATTTACAAATCTGTTTAACTTTCTGGCACCAGTTGATTTAAAAAAGATAAGTTTTCCTCCAGAGTACTCCTTTAAAATGTAATGTTGTAATGTTGTGGGCACTTAAATGAAAAATTACTATAGTATAGAACTGTGCACAATAGTCATTTTTCAAAGTCACTTTCACTTTGAATTTGGTGCCATATAATCTTCAGCAAGCGACTATTCTTCCTGCCCCTAATAGCTCTGTATTAGGAGATGAAGACTCCTGTTCCATCCCCATAACACCCATCCCAGTGATTTACAAATCTGCTTAACTTTCTTGCACCAGTTGATTTGAATTTTTTTTTTCCACCGGAGTACCCCTTTAAGAGTCTGTGCAATAGGCCTATGAAATATAAAAGGGGTGGTCATCACTGCTTAGTTTTCAATAAGGTGTAGAACTGAGCATTCTTTCTGTTGAGAACTGAATTGCAGTGACTGTTTAGTTGACAGACTAGGCCCTCATTTGCATATTAGGTGCTGAAACTAACATCCCTGATTTCTTAGGTATGGGGTATGGGGTGGGGTTCAGCATACAATTTTTAAACTATAGGAGTATGGCCGGTAGACATGACTCTAGTACAGTGCCATGTCCATATAAACAGAATAATAGCAGATGCTGAGGATTACACCCAGCAAACAGGAGAGGAGAAGTGATACTGTGCAGTGTCCACAGAATAAAAGCAGATACTGAGAATTATTACCATAAAGTAGAAGACGTAGGGCGGAACATGGCCCTTTTCTCCACCAGAACACCCTGTGGTCCTCCTGTACTACAAGTCATGTGCTCCTCATCCACAGCCACTAAATGACTTGGTGCTGCACTTAGCAATACCCCCTCTTGGCTTAAAGCAGCTAGCATACACTGACCCTAGTATTAACTACATAACGGCCTATTTAAAAAAGTACTACCTCCCCCAAATTTTATGGGACACTAATTGGGTCAAATATTTACCAGGCCCGAAAATTTTGGGTTATTTGCAACTATCAAGCCTACAGAAAAAACAAGGCCTTATATTCAATGTTCTGCTTAAAAATCCAAAGCTTTTATTAATGCAATTTAATGATATACACATAAAATATATATGTAACTTGCCTGACCTAGAAAACTGATTGTTAATGTCCTGGCCACTGGCTCCTGAAGCGTCAAAGAGACAGGATCTTCTCCTTTTGTGCACTGAGGTCCCAGTAATGATAGCCTCCCTAGCCTAGTCTAATAGCTATTACTGACAGCTCTAGCAGTTTTCTAACTGGATACTAGAACTGTCAATCATAGCTGGTAGCCTGGGCTAGTGCACACACTGTTGAAAGCTGTCCTCGCTCTGGGATCCCAGGCATATGTCCTGGACCCCTAGAAGGGCCCCCTTTCACTTGCTGCTGCAGGCCTGGTTGTTGTCACTCGTGACCGCATTTGCTTTACTCCTCTCCAGAGGATTCCAGGGAAGCCAGTTGGCTGTGCCCTAGACGGCTGCCAAGCTTGCCTAACGGCAGTGCCAGCCCTGTGTGTGAGCTGTACTGTAATTGGCCAGGCAAGTAAGGATTGTAATAGAGGATCCATTATAGCAGTAGGAGCACTAAAATCACCCTGTCACCACTCTAAAGAGTTATTCTAAAAGTCATACAGGTTTCTAAAAATATTTTGAATTGACAGGTACGCTTTAAGGTCTATTTATATTCCACTTCTTTGGAGATAATATAGAAGCTAGAGCTTTGAATAATGTTCCGCTTTTTTATTATTTATATTCCTATTAGGTTGGCAGTAGAAGAGTTGTACAATATGGTGCTGGGATTATGTTCATTTTGGGGACAATTGGAAAATTTACGGCTCTGTTTGCTTCTGTACCAGACCCTATACTTGGTGGAATGTTCTGTGCATTGTTTGGTAAGAATAAATATATTATTATCACTAATAAAATTTGAAATATATTGTTTTCAATCAAAGTGACTAATGGCAAACTCTGAATCTCCACTCAACTTAGAACAGGAAGACAAAATGGTTTTGAGGCCATGAAATTTTTTTTTACGGTAAACAAACAACATTTTACTGAAGACATAATCATAAAAATATCATGTTTATTTAAGAATAGGTCACAAATCCAATTTCAGTAGATGGTCGGTAAACATTTAGTGAGAACATTGTGCCATGCACTTTCAACATTGCTGGGACAGGTCTAATAAGTATAAGAGTGAATCTGTCATCACAATAAGTTGCTCTATTTAACTTAGCGGGCCTGTCTTTATAAGATGCAGCTTAGGTTTTTTTTGTGACATTAATATTATGTTATCATCAATTTCATTTATAATTTTAACATATAGTCCAATTACTATAATATGTGATATTTGTGGATGACATTAAATAATTATCTGTGAGTTTTTAATGCACATACGTCTTTGAGAATTTATTCCCTTACAGGCAATAATGCTAGACTGCCCAGCAGGTCTTTGTAGGGAATGTAAATATTAAAGGGGTACTCTGGTGGAAAACAATTTATTTTAAATCAACTTGTGCCAGAAAGTTATGCAGATTTGTAAATTACTTCTATTAAAAATGTTTTAATCCTTCCAGTACTTATCAGCGAAAGTTCTTTTCTTTTTGAATTTCTTTTCTGTCTGTCCACAGTGCTCTCTGCTGACACCTCTGTCCATGTCAGGAACTGTCGAGAGTAGGAGCAAATCCCCATAGCAAACCTATACTGTTGACAGTTCCTGACATAGACAGAGGAGTCAGCAGAGAGCACTGTGGTCAGACAGAAAATAAATCAGCATCTAATAAGTGCTGGAAGGATTAAGATTTTTTATTAGAAGTAATTTACAAATTTGTTTAACTTTCTGGCACCAGCTGATTTGAAAAAACTAATTGATTTCCACGGGAGTACCCCTTTAAACTGTGAGCCCTGGTAATTATACTGATACAGGTTATTACAAGGTGGAAAAAAAGCCTTACACAAAGACTTACAATGGAACCTGCATTTTGAAATAATTTGCATTGACAAGTGAGTTGCGAAGTGAAACACACAGCTGCATGTTTCTTTTTTTTTTTTTTCAAATGGCAGTAACACTTCAATTTTGGTCCAGTCTCTATTCAGAGTAAATGATTCAGAGTCAGTAATCTAGAATTAAGTGCAGGAGAGAGAAGTGTGAGGAAAGGTGTGTCTATCTATGAGGATGGCATATGGTCTGAGCACTGAAAACCTCTGCAGCAATGCTGACAGCTAGAGATGAGCGAACTTTTTAAAAATTCGATTCTGCCAATTCGCCAAATTTTAAATTATTTTTTTTTTCGATCCAAATTTTTTCACGGTGAATCTATATTAGAAATGGCTTTTTCTTGACTACCGAGAGCCTCAATAGGGGTGTAGAACACTTTGCTTTGTTCTAACATGCAAATGGAGTGTGCTGGGGTAGTGAAATAATACTGTTATTCAGAATGACATGCAGATTACAGGCATTGCTTTTGGAATCACTGCCACAGAGTGGCACAATGACAGAGTCTGGAGGTGGCCTCAGTGTGAGGAGACCATATAGTGGCTGAATGACACAGCGTGGAGGTGTTGGCAGCATGATGAGACCATATATTGTCTAAATGACATAGCCTGGAGTTGGCTGAAGCATGAGGAGACCATATAGTGTCTTAATGGCCTAGCCTGGAGTGGGCAGCAGCATGAGTAGATGCTATGGCTTCACAATCCCTAAAATTAAAAGATGAATTCTGAAATTTAAACTGAAGATTTTGGGTAGCTAGTGCTACCATAACAAAATTTTTGTTCCCAGGCCCAGCAGCATCAGTAAACCATATATTGCCTGAATGACTCAGCCTGGAGTTGGCTGAAGCATAAGGAGACCATATAGTGTCTGAATGGCACTGAAGCAGTGAAATGATGTTGTTCATCCTGTTATCCTTGCGACTTACTAATAATGTGGCTTCCTCAAAGGGCCTGAGCAAATGGCAGGTGTCACGTATGAGCTGCCACTGGTTCACATTGAAGTTAAACAGTGGAGTACCCCTATCCTCTTGGATCATCAAGAAATCAAGTGATGGCTTTTCTCTGTTCGTACAGTTGGTCCAACATATGGAGGGTGGAATTCCAATGTGTGGCAACGTAAAAAAATCAGACTATGTTGGGGGATACCGTTCTGACACTGCAGCTCAAGGAGGGTGTGCTTTGCGGTGTATGAGTGGCTGAGGTGCAAAGTTTCCTTCCCAATGTTAGGATGTCTTGCAAATGGGGGGAACACTTTAGGAACGGCTTCACAACCAGATTGAACACGTGTGCCATACAAGGCACATGGCTCTGCCTTCCCAGTCGCAGCGCATGCAAGATGTTCTTCCCGTCGTCAGTCACCATGGTTCCCATTTCCAGTTTTCGTGGAGTAAGCCATGCTCCAATTTCTTTACGAATTACTTTTAGCAGTTCCTCCCCTGTGTGACTGCTTTTGCCATGGCAAACCATGTGAAGAACAGTGTGACATCGCCGTGCCCTGCACACATGGTATGCTGAAGGGCCACTGAGACCTGTCTGGGCAGTGGAGGCTGAGAACACGGTGGAGGATGAGGAGGCGGAGTCGCACATTGTCACAGGACCAACGGCTTGAGAGCGTGGAGGAGGAAGCGGTGTGACCTGTCCACGTTGGTGTTGTGGCTGTGCAGGAACCATATTCACCCAGTGAGCCGTGTATTGTCCCTGACCATAGTTACAGCTCCAGACGTTGGCGCTGTCGTGCACTTTGGTACACACCGACCGCTTAAGGACTGGCCCACCTGCTCTTCCACAAAATTGTGCAGGGCTGGTACTGACTTCTTCGCAAAGAAATGATGGCTTGGGACTCTCCACCTTGGCTCAGCACAAGCCATCAGTTCTCGGAAAGGTGCAAAGTCCACCACTTGAAAAGGGAGGAACTGCAGAACCAGCAACTTGGACAAGAGCACATTCAGCTTCTGTGCCGTTGGATGAGTTGGCGCATACTGTTGTCTCTTTGACATGGCTTCGCCGATGGATAGTTGGCGGAATGGCTGACTAAAAGTAGGAGGAGCAGAAGCATCTGGAGCGACAGAAGGAGGGTATGACACACAGCTTCCTTCGGCTGAGGTGGTGGAGCCTTGGCTGGCTGAAAGAGGGAGTGGCGTGCCACTGGGTGATGCAGCAGGCCGGACAACTATATCTGAACCACGGTTCTCCCAGGCCGCTTTATGGTGGCGAAGCATATGTTGACGCATTGGGGCCATAGTGCCAACATTGGGACCCTGACACGCTTCACGTTCTGCAGACATATCTTGCATGTGGCTATGTGAACCTCTTCCGGATGCTTGATGAAAAACTGCCACACCGCCGAGTAGCTGATTTTCCCCACAACAGTCCGCACTAATTGACTGCTACTGCCGCCGTCTTCAGGAACCCCTGTTCCAATAACTCCCAGGAAGGTAGGCTGCCACGAACCAGGTGGTCTCCCCTGGGCACATTTGGCTCAAGAATTTCCACTTCTGCCACCATGCTGACTGCCAACCATGCTACCACCTTGCTGGCTCAGCTGCTGCCTCACGGGCAACCTGCAAGCCTCTTCTCCTGATGATGATGAAGCCTCTTCTGCAACCAGCTCCCAATTGCGCTTGGCTTCATCATCATCAAAAAGTGTCTGCAGGTCACTGATGTCCTCCTCAGGTTCCTCAACCATGTCTGCTTCAGGACCCTGAACCCTGGCAACACCGCATCTCACGTCACTCTTCTCATCACTACTTGCCCGCCTAGCGGAGGAAGCGGCGGATGTCTCCTCCACTTGCTGGCTGGGCAGTAGCTGCTGACTGTCCTCTATTGGATTGTCCTCAGTGAATAGTGGAGCTGAACCCACAGCATAAAACACTTCTGTAGGGGAGGGAACAGCATAGGACAGAGGCAATGGAAGGACAGGGACTGCCATGCCAACTGAGGGTTGTGTCTGAGGTACTGTTGACTGGGGGTATCAGATGTCACTTGTGATGAAGTGGATGACCATATTAAACAATCAATGACGGCAGATGGGTTTCTGGTCGAGACATGACCGCTAGCTGATACCGGGAGCGCAGGCCTCTCGCTGCGACTCCTGCTGCTACTCACCCCTAGTCTGCTGCGACCTCTGCCTGATGAATTTAGGCCTCTGCCACTCCTCTGTGCACGTCCTGGCCCTTCTCTGCGTGCCATACTTAGTGCGTATATGAGGGGAGTACAATACGCTTCACTACGCTTTAAACAGTATTTGTCTAGAACAGCAGCAGGTGTGTACTTGTGCCTGGACTTTCACCGTATCTAGACCCTTGACAGATTAACAGGTACAAAATAGTACACTACTTAGATGTAGGTATGTGGTATGCACTTATGAGGGCAGAAAAATGCGCTACAGTTCACTTAAAAAAGTATCTGAGTAAAAACACCAGACGGTGTGTACTTTTGCCTGGACTTTCACAGTATCTAGGCCCTTGACAGATTAACAGGTTTAAAATAGTACAATACTTAGATGTAGGTATGTGGTATGCACTTATGAGGGCAGAAAAATGCGCTACAGTACAATTAAAAAAGTATTAGAGAAAAAACACAAGCGGATGAGTAGTTTTGCCTGGACTTTCACAGTATCTAGGCCCTTGACAGATTTACAAGTACAAAATAGTACACTACTTAGATGTACGTATGTGGTATGCACTTATGAGGGCAGAAAAATGCACTACTGTACGCTTACTAAACGTATTGGAGTAAAACACCAGCCGTGATTACTTTTGGCTGTCCTTTCACAGTATGTAGGCCCTTGACAGATTAACAGGCACAAAATAGTACACCACTTAGATGTAGATATGTGGTATGCACTTATGAGGGCAGAAAAATGCGGTACAGTACGCTTAAAAAACATATTTTAGTCAAACACCTGCTGGTGATTACTTTGGCCCAGACTTTCACAGTATCTAGGCCCTTGACAGATTAACAGGTACAAAATAGTACACTACTTAGATGTACATATGTGGTATGCACTTATGAGGGCAGAAAAGTGTGCTACTGTACCCTTAATAAACGTATTGGAGTAAAACACCAGTCGTGATTACTTTTGGCTTTGCTTTCACAGTATGTAGGACCTTGACACATTAACAGGTACAAAATAATACACTACTTAGTTGTTCGTATGTGGTATGCACTTATGAGGGCAGAAAAATGCGGTACAGTACGCTTAAAAAAAAACACATTTTTGCACAACACCAGCAGAACACAACAGTGCTGCAGCACAAAAAAGCTGTGTATTAAAAACAAAATTTCACTCTGTCAAAGACCATTAGGAATTGACTGCTGGGTATTATACCGTCTACAGACTAGTATAACCAGCAGATGATTTGTTGTGGAACAAAGACTCAGAATTGCGCTGATAAACTCTTCCTGCCTCCTCTCCTAAGGTTTATGAAGTTGAGGCAGCTTGTTGAAATGTATGAGGCAACACACAGCTATCTGCCCCTCTCTGTAATACAATGCTGAAGAAAGTAACTGGGAAGTTAATGGCTGCAGTAAAAATCCTTTTCAGTGAAAAAAACACTGGTCTCTGTCCACCAGAATGCTGATGTGACTAGGATGTTAAACGCTGCTGGAATGAGCTTTTTGGTTTAACACCCACACACAGAGCGATGTCTGTCCTATCTCACTGCAGTGTAATGAATGATGTGATGAGCCGCAAAATGGCTGCTGATTATATAGGGCTGTGACATCACAGGGGTGACTGGCTGCTGATAGGCTGCATCCTTCATGTGATTCAGGGTCATCCCGCCTACTTCCCTTCCCTCCTTCCCAGCGTTCCTTGCCCCATGTACTGATATGTGGATCCGCCATTTTAGATGACCTGGAGCCTGGACCGCAGGAAATGCAGTTTAATGAAGCAATTCGCATGATAGAATCGTGGCGATATTCGCATTCGTTGCATATCGAATATTTCATGAAATTCGTAAAAAATTTGGGTTTTTCAACTTCAATTCGCTCATCTCTACTGACAGCAGTAATACATCTATTTCCCAAAGACGACCTTTGGATATGATGCTGCACACATGTCCAAGGCCTGTTCTGAGTGGAACATGACCTCTGAATCCTCTGTTTGGTCTTGCCTAAGCCATCTTCATGAAGAGCAATAATAGTTTTCTTCACATCCTCAGAGAGTTCTTTGCCATGAGGTACCATGTTGATCTCTTATTGACCAGTATAAGAGATCATGAGCATGATAACACCAAATTTAAGACACCTGCACCTCATTCACTCCTAAGACATGTAACACATTAACGAGTCACATGACTAATTGAGCCCAATTTTGGCATGTACTCACTTTTGTTGCCAAGTTCTAGACAGTAATTTTATTGATTTATTTTGAGGGGACACACTGTTAGGCTGGGTTCACATCACATTTTCTCCCATACGGGAGCGCATACGGCAGGGGGGAGCTAATACCTCGCGCTCCCGTATGCTTTTGTATGCACTCCCGTATGTAATTCATTTCAATGAGCCGGCCGGAGTGAAACGTTTCACTCCGGCCGGCTCATTGAAATTAATTACATACGGGAGCGCATACAAAAGCATTCGGCAGCGCGAGGTTATAGCTCCCTTCTGCCGTATGCGCTCCCATATGGGAGAAAACGTGATGTGAACCCAGCCTTATACAGACTGTGAACCCACTACCTTACATTGTAGTAGAGTGTCATTTCTTCAGTGTTGTCACATAAAAGATAAAATAAAATATATATATTTTTAAAAGTGTACACACTTATGTAGGATACTATACATAGCACCCCTGTCATACATGATATTGTATATAGACCATATTCATAAAGTGTATATCATAAATGCATATATATATATATATATATATATATATATATATAAAATAAAACATCATATACACAGCATATATATTGAATGGGGACTGCCAGGGTGCAGAATTTAAAACTTATTTTCTATCCTTTGAATAGGGGATAGGTTTTGCTGCACTGGAGTACTCTTTTAATCCGTGCAAAAGCCTCATTAGATAATCAGCATACATTATTGTGCCCTTTTAGGGTATGTTCACATGTCGGTAAATCCAACACACGTTTTGTTACCTTTTACTTCGGTGGGTGGAAAATCTGCAATAGCAGCAAATTTGCTAATTGCCAGTGGATCAATTGAAGTGAATGGTACTGAAACTTGCAGCGATTCTCCAGCATGGAAACCCATTGTGAGTTATCAATAACTTAATGTAACTTTAACGGGTTTTCACCTACATTTCTCGGCTGCACCACACTGATAAATCTGCCTTACTGTCTTTGTGCAAGAAACCTTCTATGTTAATAAGATGTAATGTATTTTATATAAAAGAGAGACTTTTTTTGTTATTCATTTACTCTTTTTGTTATTGTTAGGTTTGAACATAATGTAACATATAGTATAAAACAGATAAAAACTTTTACCTATCTATTGTTATTTTTAGGCATGATTACAGCTATTGGCCTGTCTAATCTGCAATTTGTTGATATGAATTCATCTAGAAACTTATTTGTGTTGGGATTTTCGTTGTTCTTTGGACTAGTTCTCCCAAACTTTTTGGACTCAAATGCTGACTACATTAAAACAGGTGAGAAAAAATAAGTTATTAATAAAATAATTTAATATAAAATGCCAGTCTGTATTCAATGAGTATGTATTACATAATAAACGCTCGAGTTCGAGCACTCTAAGAATGTGAGCATTTGCTATGACAGAATCTTCTGTTTAAAGGGGTACTTTTTTAAAGGGGTTATTTTTATCATATCAACTGGCTCCAGAAAGTTAAACAGATTTGTAAATGACTTCTATAAAAAAAAATCTTAATCTTTCCAGTACTACTCAGCTGCTGTATGCTCCACAGGAAGTTGTATATTTATTTTCTGTCAGACCACAATGCTCTCTCTGCTGCCCCCTCTGTCTGTGTCAGGAACTGACCAGAGTAGAAGCAAATTCTCATAGCAAACCTCTCCTACTCTGGACAGTTCCTGACATGGACAGAGGTGTCATCAGATATCACTGTGGTCTGACAGAAAAGAACAACTCAACTTCCTCTGTAGTATACAGCAGCTGATAAGTACTTCTATTTTTTTTTTATAAAAGTAATTTACAAATCTGTTTAACTTCATGGCACCAGTTGATTTAAAAAAAAAAAATTTGATTATTAGAGTACCCCTTTAACCCCTGTATACATAGTTACATAGTTACATAGTTAGTAAGGTTGAAAAAAGACATACTCTTTCTGAGTGTTGCTGTGTAAGAGGGGGCGTGAAAGAGGAGTTTCAAAAACTGGAGTTTGAAAGCAGGAGGTTGAGATCGCTGTGAGTTTTAATTTTTGAACCCACAAGGTCTACAAAAAATTTGAAGTGTAATTTTGACTGTCTGTTTTTTCCTATACATTTGTGAAATCCCCATAATTAGATGGCCTCCATGTTGGAAAATGCAGTCCAATGTACATCCTGTTCAATGTATGCAATCCTTGAACAACAGTTTGAGGGTGCATATTGTTGTGCGAGATGTGTGCTAGTTGTCCGTTTGGAAGCCCAGATCCTGCATCTAGAGGGGCGACTGGCAACAATGAGAAGCATTAACAACATGGAGAGGAGTCTCCTGCTCACTGAGCAGGCACTCTCGGGAATAGAGGTGGGGGAGGACAGTGGGACGGAGTTGCAGGACAGTCAGGCAGTTAGCTGGGTTACAGTTAGAAAGAGGGGTAGGGGAAAAAGTGTCAGGGAGGCTAGTCCTGAACTGGCACACCCCAACAAGTTTGCCCGCTTGGCAGATGAGGGGGATGCCATTACAGAGCTAGCAGAACTGCAGCAGGATACCGCCTCTGACCGCCAGGGGGGTGTCTGCTCCAGTAAGGAGGGAGGGAGGAGTACAGGGCAGGCCAGACAGGTACTAGTGGTGGGGGACTCAATTATTAGGGGGACAGACAGGGCAATCTGTCACAAAGACCGGGATCGCCGAACAGTGTGTTGTCTGCCTGGCGCACGAGTTCGGCACATCGCGGATCGGGTTGACAGGTTGTTGGGCGGGGCTGGAGAGGACCCAGCAGTCATGGTACATATTGGTACCAATGACAAAGTAAGAGGTAGGTGGAGTGTCCTTAAAAATAATTTCAGGGACTTAGGCCGCAAGCTTAAGGCAAGGACCTCCAAGGTAGTCTTTTCTGAAATACTACCAGTACCACGAGCCGCACCAGAGAGGCAGCGGGAGATCAGGGAGGTAAACAAGTGGCTCAGAAGCTGGTGTAGGAAGGAAGGGTTTGGGTTCATGGAGAACTGGGCTGACTTCGCTGTCGGTTACCGGCTCTACCGTAGGGACGGGCTGCACCTCAATGGGGGGGGTGCAGCTTTGCTTGGGGAGAAGATGGCTAGAAGGGTGGAGGAGTGTTTAAACTAGGGACTTGGGGGGAGGGAACCTACAGCAAAGAGGGGGAAGATAGTGTAGATAGAGAGGTGGGAATTATAAATGTACCTGGGGGTGGAGCGGAGGGAGGGGTTAGAATAGTTAATAGGATTAGGCTTCATAGGAAAATAAAACTTACACCCTTGAATCCCATTAACCCCAATAACATAAAGGATGGAAATGTAAAGTGTATGTTCACAAATGCCAGAAGCCTAGCAAATAAAATGGGGGAGCTTGAGGCCTTGATACTGGAGGAACACATTGATATAGTTGGGGTCACTGAGACATGGCTGGACTCCTCGCATGACTGGGCTATCAATCTGCAGGGGTTTACATTGTTTCGCAAGGATAGAATGAACAGAAAAGGTGGTGGCGTCTGTCTGTATGTAAGAAGTGGTATGAAAGTCAGTGTGAACGATGCCATAGTGTGTGATGATTCTGAGGATGTGGAATCATTGTGGGTAGAATTACAAAAGGAGGGAAATACTGAAAAAATAGTATTTGGTGTAATCTACAGACCCCCTAATATCACTGAAGAGATAGAAGTTCGGCTTCATAAACAAATAGAGAGAGCCGCCCGGGCAGGTACAGTGGTAATAATGGGAGATTTTAACTATCCAGATATAGATTGGGGTCCGGGGTTGGCTAAAACTACAAAGGGGCGACAATTCCTAAATTTATTGCAGGATAATTTTATGGGCCAGTTTGTGGAGGACCCAACAAGAAGTGATGCCTTGTTGGATCTGATCATTTCCAACAACGCAGAGCTGGTTGGTAATGTAACTGTGCGGGAAAACCTTGGTAATAGCGACCACAATATAGTTACTTTTGACTTAAAATGTAGAAAACAAAGACAGGCGGGGAAGGCAAAAACATATAACTTTAAAAAGGCAAATTTCCCTGGGCTGAGGGCTGCACTACAGGACATAGACTGGGGGGAGGTGTTGGCAAATACTGATACAGAAGGTAAATGGGACATCTTTAAATCAACTCTAAATAACTATACAGCTAAATATATACCAAAGGGGAACAAATATAAACGATTAAAACTAAATCCTACATGGCTGACACATGATGTTAAAAGAGCAATGAACAACAAAAAAATAGCCTTCAAAAAATACAAATCTGATGGGTCAGCTATAACATTTAAACAGTACAAGGAGCTTAATAAAATCTGTAAAAATGTAATAAAAACAGCAAAAATTCAAAATGAGAGACAGGTGGCCAAAGAAAGCAAAACTAATCCTAAATATTTTTTTAGATATATAAATGCAAAAAAACCAAGGACAGAGCATGTAGGACCCCTTAATAATGATAATGGGGAGGTTGTCACAGGCGATCAAGAGAAGGCGGAGCTACTGAATGGGTTCTTTAGTTCTGTATACACTATGGAAGAAGGAGCTGACATTGGCCAGGTCAGTGCTGGTAACACATCATGTAATGTACTGAACTGGCTTAATGTAGAGATGGTACAAGGTAAGTTAAGTGATATAAATGTAAGCAAATCCCCAGGACCGGATGGACTACACCCAAGAGTTCTTAGAGAGGTAAGTTCAGTAATATCTGTACCCCTGTTCATGATATTTAGAGATTCTCTGGTGTCTGGTATTGTGCCAAGGGACTGGCGCAAGGCGAATGTGGTGCCAATCTTCAAAAAGGGCTCTAGGTCTTCCCCAGGAAACTATAGACCGGTAAGTTTAACGTGCATTGTGGGTAAATTGTTTGAAGGACTTATAAGGGATTACATACAGGAATACATAGGGGATAATAGTATTATAAGTGATAGCCAGCATGGGTTTACTAAGGATAGAAGTTGTCAAACCAATCTAATTTGCTTTTATGAAGAGGTGAGTAGAAGCCTTGACAGAGGAATGGCTGTGGATATAGTGTTTCTGGATTTTGCTAAAGCATTTGATACTGTCCCTCATAGACGTCTGACAGGTAAGTTAAGGTCTTTGGGTTTGGAAATTTTAGTTTGTAACTGGATTGAACACTGGCTCATGGATCGTACCCAGAGAGTGGTGGTCAATGATTCGTACTCTGATTGGTCCCCGGTTATTAGTGGTGTACCCCAAGGTTCAGTACTGGGCCCACTGTTGTTTAATTTATTTATCAATGATATAGTGGATGGTATTAACAGCTCTGTTTCTATCTTTGCAGATGACACCAAGCTTTGTAGCACGGTACAGTCTATAGAGGATGTGCATAAGTTACAAGATGACTTGGATAGACTAAGTGTCTGGGCATCCACTTGGCAAATGAGGTTCAATGTGGATAAATGTAAAGTTATGCATCTGGGTACTAATAACCTGCATGCATCGTATGTCTTAGGGGGGATTAAACTGGCAGAGTCACTGGTAGAGAAGGATCTGGGTGTACTTGTAGATCACAGACTACAGAATAGCATGCAATGTCAGGCTGCTGCTTCCAAAGCCGGCAGGATATTGTCATGTATCAAAAGAGGCATGGACTCAAGGGACAGGGACATAATACTCCCCCTTTATAAAGCATTGGTACGGCCTCACCTGGAATATGCTGTTCAGTTTTGGTCACCTGTCCATAAAAGGGACACTGCGGAGTTGGAAAGGGTGCAGAGACGCGCGACTAAACTAATATTGGGCATGGAACATCTTAGCTATGAGGAGCGATTAAAGGAGTTACAATTGTTTAGTCTTGAGAAGAGACGTTTAAGGGGGGATATGATAAACGTATATAAGTATATTAATGGCCCATACAAAATATATGGAGAAAAACTGTTCCAGGTTAAACCCCCCCAAAGGACGAGGGGGCACTCCCTCCGTCTGGAGAAGAAAAAGTTTAGTCTCAAGGGGCGACACGCCTTCTTTACCGTGAGGACTGTGAATTTATGGAACGGTTTACCTCAGGAACTGGTCACAGCAGGAACAATTAACAGCTTTAAAACAGGATTAGATACATTCCTGGAACAAAATAAGATTAATGCTTATGAAGAAATATAAAATCTCATCCCTTCCCCAATATCGCGCCACACCCCTACCCCTTAATTCCCTGGTTGAACTTGATGGACATATGTCTTTTTTCGACCGTACTAACTATGTAACTATGTAAGTTCAACTATGGGATATAAGGGTAGGGGTGTGGCGCGATATTGGGGAAGGGATGGGATTGTGACCAGTTCCTGAGGTAGACTGTTCCATAAGTTCACAGTTCTTATGGTAAAGAAGGCGTGTCACCCCTTGAGACTAAACCTTTTCTTCTCCAGACGGAGGAAGTGCCCCCTCGTCCTTTGGGGTGGTTTAACCTGGAACAGTTTTTCTCCATATTTTTTGTATGGGCCATTTATATACTTATATACATTTATCATATCCCCTTGAAATGTCTCTTCTCAAGACAAAACAATTGTAACTCCTTTAATCGCTCCTCAGAACTAAGATGTTCCATGCCCCATATTAGTTTAGTCACGTGTCTCTGCACCCTTTCCAGCTCCACAGTGTCCCTTTTATGGACTGCTGCCCAAAACTGAACAGCATACTCCAGGTGAGGCTGTACCAATGCTTTATAAAGGGGGAGTATTATGTCCCTGTCCCTCGAGTCCATGCCTTTTTATACATGACAATATCCTGCTGGCCTTGGAAGCAGCAGCCTGACATTGCATGCTATTCTGTAGTCTGTGATCTACAAGTACACCCAGATCCTTCTCTACCAGTGACTCTGCCAGTTTAATCCCCCCTAAGACATACGAAGCATGCAGGTTATTAATACCCAGATGCATAACTTTACATTTATCCACATTGAACCTCATTTGCCAAGTGGATGCCCAGACACTGGATGCCCAGTCATCTTGCAACCTATACACTGTACCGTGCTACAAAGCTTGGTGTCATCTGCAAAGATAGAAACAGAGCTGTTAATGCCATCCTCTATATCATTGATAAATAAATTAAACAACAGCGGGCCCAGTACTGAACCTTGGGGTACACCACTAATAACCGGGGACCAATCAGAGTACGAATCATTGACCACCACTCTCTGGGTACGATCCATGAGCCAGTGTTCAATCCAGTTACAAACTAAAGTTTCCAAACCCAAAGACCTTAACTTACCTGTCAGACGTCTATGAGGGACAGTATCAAACGCTTTAGCAGAAACACTATATCCACAGCCATTCCTCTGTCAAGGCTTCTACTCACTTCTTCATAAAAGCAAATTAGATTGGTTTGACAACTTCTATCCTTAGTAAACCCATGCTGGCTATCACTTATAATACAATTATCCCCTATGTATTCCTGTATGTAATCCCTTATAAATCCTTCAAACAATTTACCCACAATGCACGTTAGACTTACCGGTCTATAGTTTCCTGGGGAAGACCTAGAGCCCTTTTTGAAGATTGGCACCACATTCGCCTTGCGCCAGTACGGATTTTACTGAACTTAGTTCTCTAAGAACTCTTGGTTGCAATCCATCTGGCCCTGGAGATTTGCTTTCATTTATATTACTTAACTTACCTTGTACCATTTCTACATTAAAGTAAATCTGTCATCAGAATCACCCGCACTAAATCTGTTACACAGGCTTGTAGTGCAGGTGATCCTGATTAAAACGCTTCTTACCTCATTAAAAACTGTGCAGCAGTTCGCCATATATCTTCATTTTTAGTTATATGGTATTCCCAGGCTTGGGACTCAGTGGGAGGTCCGCAGCATCAGCACAGACTCACTTACGTAATTTTCGCCCGGCGGAGCGGCTGCCCGGCTCATGAATATTCATGGCTGCCTCATCGCAGTCTTCCTCCTGGTGTAGGTGGCCGCGCATGCGCCACGCGCCGTACACCCGGAATCGGCGTTCTCCTGCATAGATAGATATGCAGGAGAATGCCGCTTTCGGGTGTACGGCGCTCGGCGCATGCGCGGTGCTACCCACGTGACCTACACCAGGAGAAAGACTGCGATGAGGCAGCCATGAATATTCATGAGCCGGGCAGCCGCTCCGCCCGGCGGAAATGACATAAGCAAGTCCGTGCTGATGCTGCGGACCTCTCACTGAGTCCCAAGCCTGGGAATACCATATAACTAAAAATGAAGATATCTGGCGAACCACTGCACAGTTTTTAATGAGGTAAGAAGCGTTTTAATCAGGATCACCTGCACTACAAGCCTGTGTAACAGGTTTAGTGCGGGTGATTCTGATGACAGATTTCCTTTAAGCCAGTTCAGTACATTACATGATGTGTTCCCAGCACTGACCTGTCCAATGTCAGCTCCTTCTTCCTTTGTATATACAGAACTAAATAACCCATTCAGTAGCTCCGCTTTCTCTATATCGCCTGTGACAACCTCCCCATTATCATTATTAAGGGGTCCTACATGCTCTGTCCTTGTTTTTTTTGCATTTATATATCTAAAAAAAATATTTGTGTAGCGTGTAGTTTTTGTTATTCTGATATGCCATAGATTAATGGCATCTTTCGGGTTTTTATCATAGTGTCCAGTCCAGTATTTTACCAGATAAAACTGCATTGCACGCTGCACTATTTTGTCCTGCATTCTTTATGTAATCTCTACGGCAGCTCCTAGTAATCTTCAAGCATTGTTATGATTTATATGTTTCAGAACAATCATAGCTTTATTACCATGTAGGAGAAAAATATCTTCAGCTCACTAGTAGTGCACAGCAATCCTCCAATGTATACAGGCAAAAAATTTATATATAAAAGGAATTGGGCCAGCACATATGCTAAAAATATATTCTTTATTGGAACTTTCTAAAATGAGACGTGGACACATCATAGGACATCGTAGGACTGAATTAAAAATGTTTTTCAGGTGTATTTCTTTTACAATACATATTTTTTTCATGTATGTCCTATGATGTGGCCACTTTTCACTGTGGATGTTAAGTTCTAATAAAGAGGATTTATTAAATAAAATAAAACGCCTGAAAAAACGCCAGTGCAATTTCCTGCGTCTGGCGTTTTTTTCTGGCTTTTTTTCTTGCGTTTTTTGATTTGTGTGGAAATTGCACCTTGGCAGTTTTTTTTGGTACCCAAAAAAAGGATGCAGCAGTGATGGAACGAAATGTATATATTTTATAACAAAATTTTTATAATTTTTTAATAAAGTGTGTGTTTCACTTTTTTTTCTAAAATTTTTTCTTTTTTTAGGTAGTACTACTACTCCCAGCATGGAACAGACTGTTCCATGATGGGAGTAGTAGTACATGTACTACAGACATATCTCCCCGGATGTCAGTCCTGACACCCGATGCGATCGTCCATAATATAGCAGAGATGTGGTGTGGCTCCATACAGCGCTCGCATCTCTGCTCTGTACTCCGGCCAGTGATGTTAATAGAACATCATTCATATTTTCCGCCCAGAGCTGTGATTGGCCGGATGGTTGCAGCTACTCACAGCTCTGAGGGAAATATGAATGAGTGAGTGGCCGGCCTGGAGTACAGAGCAGAGATGCAAGTACTACTACTCCCAACATGGAGCACACTCTGCTCCATGCTGGGAGCTGTAGTACCTGTATTAATAGACAGATCGCAGCGAGTGTAACTTCTGACACCCGCTGCGATCTGTCTATTAATGCAGGTACTACAGCTCCCAGCATGAAGCAGAGTGTGCTCCATGTTGGGAGTAGTAGTACCTGCAGTTAAGGAAAGATCACAGCGGATGTCACAACTGACACCCGCTGTGATCCTCCTGTATAATGTATAGATGCGGCCGCTCTTCTATTGTCCCCTGCACTGACGTATATTTATACACATATTCATATATCCCACAGAGAGCTGTGATTGGCTGGAACCATCTGGCCAATCACAGCTCTCTTTGGGAAATATGAATAGGTGTATATATACGTCAGTGCAGGGGACCATAGAAGAGCGGCTGGCCGCATCTATACATTATACAGGAGGATCGCAATGGGCGATCTGTCTATTAGTACAGGTACTACTACTCCCATCATGTAACAGTGTGTTCCATGCTGGGAGTAGTAGTACTACCTAAAAAAATTGATCCCTGTTTAAAAAGTAATAAAAATTTTGTTATAAAAAAAGATACATTTTGTTAGATATAATTTTTTCCTTCACTACTGTATCTTTTTTTTTTTTTTTTATGGTACCCTACGAAATTTTATTAAAAAAAAAGGTATCTCCATCACATTTTAGGTTCCCTAAAGTCCAGAAAAGAATGAAAACCGCCTGCAAAAACGCCAAAGTTAAAACCCACACATCGCTTTTCTTAGCGTTTTTTCAATCCCATAGACTTCTATGGGAGAAAAACGCCACTATTTTGACTAAAGAAATCGCCAGTGGCACAACATGCTGCGATTACCAACGATCTGAAAAATGCCAAAAAAGAGTGAAAAAACACCAAACGGATAAAAAAAATGCCAAAGTGAAAAATGCCAAGTGGAATAAGAATTTTGGGATTTCTCATTGATTTACGGCTAACATCTGGCTGCAGATTTGGCGGTTTTCTTGGTGTTTTTCCAAAAAATAAAAACAAGTGGAATTCCAGCCTAATAGCCCTATGTCTCCATGTTGAAGAAAACAACCGCCTAGATACCTACCTCAATCACTCCCTCAACAATGCACCTGTCATATCTTCTGTGCTCCTGTGTTGTTCTTCTTTCTTCTGGTGATGTCCCACTCCCTTGCTCTCCCCTGTTTTGGCTAGGCATGGAGTGGGACTTCACCTGAAAAAGGGATTACCAATACAGGAGCGGTGGCTGGAAGATTTGACAGCTGTAGCACCAGGGTAGCAGGTAAGGTAAATATGCAACCATTTTTTGTTTTATTCAACATGAGGAGACATGTATACATTTAGATACGTGTCCCACTCCACAAACACCCAGGAACTTTCTTAAAAAGCCCACTGTGCATGTACCGTACATAGATTGAACCCATTGCTACCTACATGAGGCTGTATGGAGGGACACAGAATACAGAATTCCTTCAGCTCCATACTACCAAGCCTTCACAGCATGATTTGTTTTGTATTCATAGGACTAAAATGTATAAATAAAAACCTCCATGTTTTGGTATAAAATAAGAGGCCTATAAATATTGTATTATGGCTCTGTAAAACTGGAGGACTCTTCATAGTCATCTCGTAATGGTCAGAGGAGATTTTGTTTTTGAAATCTTACCATAAAGAGCAATTTAGCGTTACCTCCTTTAGGGTATGTTCACACATAGCATATAAACTACAGATATTTTTTGCTGTATTCAAGACAAATAATAAATAATAGAAATAGAAACCAGCATAAAATGTAGCATATATGATACTTTTGGACATATTGATATATTTGTGTGCTTGATACTAAAATAAAACCTGGATCTTAAGCTGAAGTCTGCTTTCCTGTCATCTCACAGTGTGCAGACATAGATGTGGAATAATGAAGCACAGAGAATATAAATGAGAAGATGTAAGATTCTACACCTTCTTTAACACTAATGATTAAATGTTTGCAGGTTTACCAGAGCTGGATCAGATACTGACTGTGCTGCTAACTACTGAAATGTTTGTCGGAGGTTGCATAGCGTTTTTCTTGGACAATACCATACCAGGTAATGTATACTAGTAAAATATATAGAGTGCAATATTACACGTACATGACACAGGAATGCGGCGGAAAAATCAGCTTGGCAATTCAGTTGCAGTAGATTGCTATTCTTTTCAATGGGATTCTGCTGCATTGTGCACACAGTGTAACATTTCTGTGTAGGCATGCAGATTTTTTGGGTATTTTCACATGACGGAAATTCCAGGTGGACATTCTGCAGTGTGAACATACCATTAAAATCTGTATATACCCAATTTTTCTTGAATCTTGTACATATTTTGAGTTAGGAGATATGTTTTAAAGGTAAATACAAAATTCTGTTGACTTAAAGGGGTATTCCTGCTAAAGACATCTTATCCCCTATCCAAAGGATGTCTGTTCGCGTGGAACCCACCACTGGGACCCCCCGTGATCTCCGTGCAGCACCAGCATTCTATATAAGGCTGCTGCAGTCTCGGAAACCTCGGGACTAGACAGTTTTTCGGGACTGGAGACGTCACGCCACACCCCTCCATTCATGTCTGTGGTAGAGGGGCCTGACAGCTGGGATGCCCCACGATCTCCGTGCAGCACCGGCATTCTATGTGGGGCTGCTGCTCCAGTCTCGGAAACCTCTGTGTTTTTTGGAGACTGGAGATGTGACATCACACCATGCCCCCTCGTGACATCACACCATGCCCCCTCTATTCATGTCTGTGAGAGTGGTCGTGATATAAATGGAGGGCGCATGGTGTGACATCACAAGGGGGCGTGGCATGACATCATGTCTCCAATCCCAGCGGCAGACCCCCCGCGATCAGACATCTTATGCCCTATCCTTTGGATAGGGGATAGGATGTCTTTGGCCGGAATACCCCTTTAATTGAATTGTGTGAACTTATAGTTTTAAGGTTACTGTAGCACAACTTATGGCACATTGGACATGAACTGCTGTTTCTAAAGAAAACAACTGTATTTTAAAGACAGCTCTGAGAATTAAACTTGAGGGCCGTATTATCACTATGAAACTGATATATAACTTTTACATTCTATATAAATGAATGATTTGTGCTACCTCCACACTGGAGCAATTTACTAAGCTAGAATTCTGGCTAAAAAAAAAAACTTGCATACATGTCCACCACATTTGTGATGTGTTTTAGACACTTTTTTCTCCATAAGTGGATATAAGCATTTCATAAGTTTTAAAACTTATATTGTCAAATACATACAGGTTTATGCAAAGACTCAATGTCTGCAGTGTTCATGCACACTGGGAAATTGGGGACCTTAAAAGGACAACTGCAGCCTTAACAACTTATCCTCTTACACTCCCCCTCCCCAGCTCTATGGGGGAGGCCTGAACGCTGCCTCCTTGCCTCTCCCATAGAATTACATGGAGGAGGCATATCGGCCGCGGCGTCATGCTGCGGCTGTCACACCCCCTGCACGGGAGAGGCGCGGCAGAGCTGGGGCCCCATACAGGTGATCGCAGGGGGTCCCAGGGGTAGAACCCCCCCCCCCTCCCGTGTAAAGGGGATAAGTTATTATGGCTGCATATTTCCTTTAAAATAGAACTTTTATTTACTAGCAATATTTTATTCTGCCGCCACCAATCAAAACTATCATGTTGCATGCATATTCTTATTGTGCTAAGAAGTCCAGATTTTTAGGCTTAGTTCAGAGTTTGTTCCATAGAAAATTATCTGCGTTCAACACATTGGTAATAATCATCTGGCACAGTATTCACAGTCAGTGAGTAGGCTGTTAGTAGTTTAATCACATTTCCTTTATACAGTCCACTCATGTTGGCTGTTGGTTATATGGCAGTAAGTTAGTTGCCGTTTCACTTTACATTCATCAAATACGCTGTGAAGGTGCTACGTGTGACTCTACCCTTTAGCAGTTTCTGTGTTTTTGTTTTTCCACCTGTTTTCAAACCGAAGCAAGGCATGAAGAGAAGTGTCTAATGGGAGGCTCCCCTCCAGCTTCTCACTGTTTGGCTTGACTTGACTGACTTTCACTATATGCAGCTAGCATGATACTGTATACATATATATGCTCAGCGTAGCCAAGCATATGTGTTCAATAAGAGGAGGGAAATAAGCTAGTGCCAGATACATTCTGTGAAAAATCCTTCTATCCCCGCTAAATCCCTAGACACAATAGTTGGCAGGCTGCTCCTGTCAGCAGCTTTAGTCAACATTCATTTAATGTGTATAGGCCCCTAAGAGATCCTATTAAAGGAAATCTGTCACCTACGCTAACCTGTCAGAACCAGCAAGTAGTGCAGGTGACACTCATAATAACGATACTCACCTTGTCCCGGTCCGTGGTGGGGATCTCCTGTAATCTTTCACACTATGGTTAAAATTATCAGTGGAGGGTATGGTATTAGGGAGCTGTAATTACTCCTCTCTTTGTATATGGAGCTTGTAATATATAATTCTCCGTGCCAATCTTATATTGCTTAGGCGCAGAGTATACCTATGCTCTAGACAATTATTATCCCTCCACTGTTTAAAACTAACTACCAGCCCACCCGACGTTTCGGTGATAAATCACCTTTGTCAAGGGTTAGAGGCTAAGTTAGCCTCTAACCCTTGACAAAGGTGATTTATCACCGAAACGTCGGGTGGGCTGGTAGTTAGTTTTAAACAGTGGAGGGATAATAATTGTCTAGAGCATAGGTATACTCTGCGCCTAAGCAATATAAGATTGGCACGGAGAATTATATATTACAAGCTCCATATACAAAGAGAGGAGTAATTACAGCTCCCTAATACCATACCCTCCACTGATAATTTTAACCATAGTGTGAAGGGGTAATATTTTAACAAGTTAAGAATAAAGATTGTTTTTAAGGGGGGTTTCTAGTGAAGGGTTTAATCCCCGCGAGGGGGTAACCCCTCAAAGGTTGTTGAATTTATGATTTGCCCTGTTACCTCCAGGGACATATTTTGTGGATAAAACTCCTGTAATCTTCTCCGGTATCTTTGCTCCGGGCAGTGGCTTGGGCCACAGGCGGAGCTTAATGACGTCACCGCTGCTGCTCTCTGCTGGGTCCCGGGTCCTGGGAACAGCAACGGTTACATCATTATGCTCCGTCCGTGCCTCAAGCCGGTGCCCGTAGCGAAGATACAGGAGCAGATTACAGGAGATCCTCGCCACGGACCGGGACAAGGTGAGCATCATTATCGGTACCGACAGGTTAGTGCAGGTGACACTGGTGACAGATTTCCTTTAAGTACCATTAATGACTTTGAAAGAAGTTATTGTACTTTGATGCCATTAATATTTTGTAAACATTACTTCCAGGTTCAAAAAAAGAACGAGGACTGGTGCAATGGAAGCAAGGATCAAATGCCACCACTGACACATGTGCTGACCTAAAAAGTTATGATTTCCCTTGTGGGATGAAATTAGTTAAGAAAGTAAAGTTCTTCAGATGGCTACCTATATGTCCAGTTTTTACAGGATTCAAAGCTGCTTTTAAAAAAGATCCAGCCATAGAAATAATAGCAAATCACGATATGCGAAACAGCTCATTTTGCACAAAAGTATAATACAAGACACAAACATTTTAATGCCATCAAAGGTGAAAGACATAAAAGCCCCCAATAACAACTTTTGATGCTAATATTGTAGTTTAAAGTAACATGCTAGACAAAAATAAATATTTTGTAGAAGGGAGGACTTGGGTCCTTTTAATTTACTCAGGTGTTTATTTTATTCTCTGCTTCACATACTTGTTTTCAAAGGTTTTTCCAATATAGTCCATAGAGGTAAAAGTCTAAGAGGAAAGATAATCTTTGCCTGCATGTTTCTAAGGTGCCAGCAGTTGTGAAAACTACCTTTTTGTGAAGTTGTAAACACTCTGCCGTTACATATATAGTTACATATAGTTAGTACGGTCGAAAAAAGACATATGTCCATCAAGTTCAAATCATTGCTACAGTACCTGCCAACTCTCACCTCTCTGTGCTCCATTTGCTTTTAGGTGCCATGTGAAGCTTCCAAATCCTCCATAAATATGTTCGGTGGACAAATTTAAAGGGGAACTCTGGTGGAAACAAGTAGAAAAACTAATGTTTTCAAATTAACTGGTACTGGTATGTTAAGCAGATTTGTAAATTACTTCTATTAAATAAGTTAAATAAATGTAATACTCCCAGTACTTATCAGCTGCTGTGTGCTACAGAGAAACGTGTGAATTTATATTCTTTCTGACAACAGTGCTCTCTGCCGACACCTTTGTCAGGAACTGTCCAGATTAGAATCATATGCCCATAGGAAACCTCTCCTGCTCTGGACAGTTCCTGACACGGACAGAGGTGTCAGCAAGAAGCACTTTTGTCAGGCTGGAAAGAACTTCACAAATTTCTCTGTAGTATATCTGTAGAATACAGCAGCTGATAAGTGCTAGAAGGGTTAAGATTTTAAAATAGAAGTGGTTTACAAATCTGTTTAACTTTCTTGCACCAGTTGATTTGAAAACAATTTTTTTCTACCTGAGTTTATCACTTAAAAGGGAACTCAAATGGAAAAAAAAAATTCAAATCAACTGGTGCAAGAAAGTTAAACAGATTTGTAAATCACTTCTATTTAAAAACAGACAGAGGTGTCAGCAGAAAGCACTGTTGCCAGACAAAAAGAGAAATCCACAAGTTTCTCTGTAGCATACAGCAGCTGATAAGTACTGGAAGTTTTAAGATTTTTCAATAGAAGTAATTTACAAATCTGTTTAACTTTCCAGTACCAGTTGATTTGAAAACATTTGTTTTTCTACTTGTTTCCACCAGAGTTCCCCTTTAAATTTGTCCACCGAACATATTTATGGAGGATTTGGAAGCTACATATACTGGACAGACTACACATACTGGATAGACTATCCGCGAGGAGCCTACATACTGGGGGAACTACCAAATGGGGACCTACATAACTGGGGGAAAGTACCCATGGGGCACCTACCTACAAAGGGGAACCTAAATGGTTGGGGGAGGTGTTGAGAAAGAAAGAACCTTTTTACACAGGGCAATTATTGGCCGAACAGGTTGATAATCATCCTGTCTAATAGGGCCAGTGATCAGCCGACCTATGAGCAGACACTAAATTGTCACGTCAGTGTAATAAGGCATGACAAAAGTAAAGGGCAGCAAGGGCTGCCACATTTTTTCAGTGGGTGAAAAAAAAATTATTTTGTTTTTTTTAAACAATGATGATTATTATAATTACCTTTTTATTATTTTTTTTAAAGACACACAAATTTTACCTTCAGTTTTCCAAATTTGCTTTCATGGGCTTAAACCTCAATGTAAAACATATGTAGGAGAGCAATGGTGCACCTTCAGGGGGTTCAATGGGTCCGGATGGGTGGAAGTTTGGTGTGTTCTAACAGCATTCATTACAACATCTGTTTTTCACAGGAGAGCCTCTAAATTTAAGATGCACTGGAACACAATGACTGAACCACATAACAAAAACATAGTTCTAATAGTGAATAGAGGCTACAGTTTGTGTGCATTAGGAATTATGTACAGTTTGGGGCGCCAGTGCACAAGACATATACAGTAGATCTTAAAGGACATCTGCAGCGGTACAAATACCTATCCCCTATCCTCAAGATATTCATGCCTCCCCACATCCCCCATAGAACTGTATGGGGACGGGGAGGAGACGGGGCGTCACCGTCGACCTCTAGGTCTACGCTACGTCACCATGGGCACTAATGCCGGCGCCCCGATAGGGAGATCGAGGGGGGTCCCAGCGGTTGGACCCCCCGCGATCAAACACTTATCCCCTATGCTGTGGATATGGGATAAGTATAATTCCGCTGCAGTTGTCTTTTAAGTGGATTCAAAGGCAGGCAACCATGGAATCGGTGGACATATTTATGTAATCTATTGATATGTATCTAATCTATTGCTGTCCTAAAGCAGAGAAAGTTGTGAGAGAGGCGGCCTAGTTTAGCTAATGACCTAAGGTATAGCAGCTCCCTGCTTTGCGTGGCTGTGACACCCCTGTTGCATTGGAGTGATCCGTGCTCCTTGAATGAACGTGTATTTAAAAGTGTATTAGTAATTCATTTATTTTACATTGCTCCGACATTTTTGTGCTCCGGATAACCCCTTTCATTTAAACTTTCCAACTGCTCATCATTTAATAATTTAATTGAACTTTAATGTTAACTTAAAAGCCTTGGATCAAAGATCTTAGAGAAAACTATAATGACTCAGAAGTCCATTTGCTGTGTCTTGGGATTGGCCACCTTAGCACTAGATGTATCATGTAAGATTGAAATTATGTTATGTGTGTCCAGGATTTTGTTTTCCTTGTCAGATGAACAGCAACTTTGTTTTTCTGACAGCGATGTGTCATCTTTTATTTCTAAACCATATGGTCATATTTAAAATGATTTACTTTATGTAGAAATTGTTTTTCCACAAGCCTAGATACATTTATTTCCTTTGATCTTTTTACTTCTTAGTTTTGCAATTATAATTCTGGTCAGTTCAGTCTAGTTTATTCTCTTACATATTCTTAATGAGCGCTCCTGAGGTTTCATTAGTTATTTCCATGTAGAGAACTTTGTTTTGACTGTTTTATCTTGTCATAATTTCCTTTTTTTTACTTTATTCAGTACTTCTCTACTAATGTACTAGTGTCCAGCATGGTGATTAATTCAGATACAATATAGGTGTTCTATTTGTCATACATCCTAGAGGCAATGCTCACTTTAAGCTTTGGCAGCTGCTGGGAGCTGAGCAATATTCCACAAAAGGTGGGTGTCACGATGCCGGCTGGCAGGTAGTGGATCCTCTGTGCCAGAGAGGGATTGGCGTGGACCGTGCTAGTGGATCGGTTCTAAGTCACTACTGGTTTTCACCAGAGCCCGCCGCAAAGCGGGATGGTCTTGCTGCGGCGGTAGTGACCAGGTCGTATCCACTAGCAACGGCTCAACCTCTCTGACTGCTGAAGATAGGCGCGGTACAAGGGAGTAGACAGAAGCAAGGTCGGACGTAGCAGAAGGTCGGGGCAGGCAGCAAGGATCGTAGTCGGGGGCAACGGCAGGAGGTCTGGAACACAGGCTAGGAACACACAAGGAAACGCTTTCACTGGCACAATGGCAACAAGATCCGGCGAGGGAGTGAAGGGGAAGTGAGGTATAAATAGGGAGTGCACAGGTGAACACACTAATTGGAACCACTGCGCCAATCAGCGGCGCAGTGGCCCTTTAAATCGCAGAGACCCGGCGCGCGCGCGCCCTAGGGAGCGGGGCCGCGCGCGCCGGGACAGGACAGACGGAGAGCGAGTCAGGTACGGGAGCCGGGATGCGCATCGCGAGCGGGCGCTACCCGCATCGCGAGTCGCACCCCGGCTGGAGACGGTATCGCAGCGCACCGGGTCAGTGGAGCTGCCCGGAGCGCTGCGGTAGCGAGAGAGAAGCGAGCGCTCCGGGGAGGAGCGGGGACCCGGAGCGCTCGGCGTAACAGTACCCCCCCCCCTTGGGTCTCCCCCTCTTCTTAGAGCCTGAGAACCTGAGGAGCAGACTTTTGTCTAGGATGTTGTCCTCAGGTTCCCAGGATCTCTCTTCAGGTCCACAGCCCTCCCAATCCACCAAAAAGAACCTTTTTCCTCTGACCGTCTTGGAGGCCAGTATCTCTTTCACTGAGAAGACGTCAGAAGAACCGGAGACAGGAGTGGGAGAAACTAATTTGGGAGAGAAACGGTTGATGATGAGTGGTTTAAGAAGAGAGACATGAAAGGCATTAGGAATACGGAGAGAAGGAGGAAGAAGAAGTTTGTAAGAGACAGGATTAATTTGGCACAAGACTTTGAAAGGACCAAGATAGCGTGGACCCAGTTTGTAACTGGGGACACGGAAGCGGACATATTTAGCGGAGAGCCATACCTTGTCTCCGGGAGCAAAAATGGGGGGAGCTCTTCTTTTCTTATCGGCAAACTTTTTCATGCGAGATGAAGCCTGTAAAAGAGAATATTGGGTCTCTTTCCATATGGTGGAAAGATCACGAGTCACTTCATCTACAGCGGGCAAACCAGAGGGCAAGGGAGTAGGGAGGGGGGGAAGAGGGTGACGGCCGTACACCACGAAAAATGGGGATTTGGAGGAAGATTCAGAGACTCTAAAGTTATACGAGAATTCGGCCCATGGTAGAAGATCTGCCCAATCATCCTGGCGGGAGGAAACAAAATGTCGTAAATAATCACCCAAGACCTGGTTAATTCTTTCTACTTGTCCATTGGATTGAGGATGATATGCAGAAGAAAAGTTTAATTTAATCTTGAGTTGTTTACAGAGAGCCCTCCAGAATTTTGACACGAATTGGACGCCTCTATCCGAGACTATCTGTGTGGGCAACCCGTGAAGACGAAAAATGTGTACAAAAAATTGTTTAGCCAACTGAGGCGCTGAAGGAAGACCAGGAAGAGGGATGAAATGTGCCATCTTGGAGAATCGATCAACGACCACCCAAACAACAGTGTTGCCACGGGATGGGGGTAGGTCTGTAATAAAATCCATACCAATCAGAGACCAAGGCTGTTCGGGGACAGGCAGAGGATGAAGAAAACCAGCGGGCTTCTGGCGAGGAGTCTTATCCCGGGCACAGACAGTGCAGGCTCGCACAAAGTCCACGACATCCGTCTCCAGAGTCGGCCACCAATAGAAGCGAGAGATGAGTTGCACAGATTTCTTGATGCCTGCATGACCTGCGAGATGGGAGGAGTGACCCCATTTGAGGATTCCGAGGCGTTGGCGTGGAGAGACGAAGGTCTTTCCTGGAGGAGTTTGCCTGATGGAGGCTGGAGAAGTGGAAATCAGGCAGTCAGGAGGAATGATGTGTTGCGGAGAGAGTTCAACTTCCGAGGCATCCGAGGAACGAGAGAGAGCATCGGCCCTAATGTTCTTATCGGCAGGCCGAAAGTGAATTTCAAAATTAAATCGGGCAAAGAACAGAGACCACCTGGCCTGGCGAGGATTCAGCCGTTGGGCAGACTGGAGATAGGAGAGGTTCTTGTGATCGGTGTAAATAATAACTGGAAATCTTGATCCCTCCAGCAGATGCCTCCATTCCTCAAGTGCTAATTTAATGGCTAGAAGCTCTCGATCCCCGATGGAGTAGTTCCTCTCCGCCGGAGAGAAGGTCCTAGAAAAAAAACCACAAGTAACAGCATGCCCGGAAGAATTTTTTTGTAGAAGGACCGCTCCAGCTCCTACAGAGGAGGCATCAACCTCCAATAGGAAGGGTTTAGATGGGTCAGGTCTGGAGAGCACGGGAGCCGAAGAAAAGGCAGACTTGAGCCGTTTAAAGGCGTCTTCCGCTTGAGGAGGCCAAGACTTGGGATTGGCATTTTTTTTGGTTAAAGCCACGATAGGGGCCACAACGGTAGAAAAATGTGGAATAAATTGCCTGTAATAATTGGCGAACCCCAAAAAACGTTGGATAGCACGGAGTCCGGAGGGGCGTGGCCAATCTAAGACGGCAGAGAGTTTGTCTGGATCCATTTGTAGTCCCTGGCCAGAGACCAAGTATCCTAGGAAAGGAAGAGATTGGCATTCAAACAGACATTTCTCTATCTTGGCATAAAGTTGATTGTCACGAAGTCTCTGAAGAACCATACGGACATGCTGGCGGTGTTCTTCTAGATTGGCAGAAAAAATCAGGATATCGTCCAGATATACAACAACACAGGAATATAAGAGATCACGAAAAATTTCATTAACAAAGTCTTGGAAGACGGCAGGGGCGTTGCACAGGCCAAAGGGCATGACCAGATACTCAAAGTGTCCATCTCTAGTGTTAAATGCCGTTTTCCATTCATCCCCCTCTCTGATGCGGATGAGATTATAAGCACCTCTTAAGTCCAGTTTGGTAAAGATGTGGGCACCTTGGAGGCGATCAAAGAGTTCAGAGATGAGAGGTAGGGGGTAGCGGTTCTTTACCGTGATTTTATTAAGACCACGGTAGTCAATGCAAGGACGTAGAGAGCCATCTTTTTTGGACACAAAGAAAAATCCGGCTCCGGCAGGAGAGGAGGATTTACGGATAAAGCCTTTTTTTAAATTTTCCTGGATGTACTCCGACATAGCAAGAGTCTCTGGGGTGGACAGAGGATAGATTCTGCCCCGGGGTGGAGTAGTGCCCGGGAGGAGGTCAATAGGACAATCATAAGGCCTGTGAGGAGGTAGAGTCTCAGCTTGTTTTTTGCAAAAAACATCCGCAAAGTCCATATAGGCCTTAGGGAGACCGGTTACAGGGGGAACCACAGAGTCACGGCAAGGGGTACTGGGAACCGGTTTTAGGCAGTCCTTGAAACAAGAGGGCCCCCAACTCTTGATCTCCCCAGTGGACCAATCCAGGGTTGGGGAATGGAGTTGAAGCCAGGGTAGTCCAAGGAGGATTTCGGAAGTGCAATTGGGGAGGACCAAAAATTCAATCTTCTCGTGATGAGGTCCGATGCACATTAGAAGGGGCTCCGTGCGGAAACGTATGGTACAGTCCAATCTTTCATTGTTTACACAATTGATGTAGAGGGGTCTGGCGAGACTGGTCACTGGGATGTTGAACCTGTTGACGAGAGAGGCCAAAATAAAATTTCCTGCAGATCCGGAATCCAAGAAGGCCATAGTAGAGAAGGAGGAGGCAGAGGCAGATATCCGCACAGGCACAGTAAGACGTGGAGAAGCAGAGTAGACATCAAGGACTGTCTCACCTTTGTGCGGAGTCAGCGTACGTCTTTCCAGGCGGGGAGGACGGATAGGACAATCCTTCAGGAAGTGTTCGGTACTGGCACAGTACAGGCAGAGATTCTCCATGCGGCGTCGTGTCCTCTCTTGAGGAGTCAGGCGAGACCGGTCGACCTGTATAGCCTCCACGGCGGGAGGCACAGGAACGGATTGCAGGGGACCAGAGGAGAGAGGAGCCGGGGAGAAAAAACGCCTTGTGCGAACAAAGTCCATATCCTGGCGGAGCTCCTGACGCCTTTCGGAAAAACGCATGTCAATGCGAGTGGCAAGATGGATGAGTTCATGTAGGTTAGCAGGGATTTCTCGTGCGGCCAGAACATCTTTAATGTTGCTGGATAGGCCTTTTTTAAAGGTCGCGCAGAGGGCCTCATTATTCCAGGATAATTCTGAAGCAAGAGTACGGAATTGTACGGCGTACTCGCCAACGGAAGAATTACCCTGGACCAGGTTCAACAGGGCAGTCTCAGCAGAAGAGGCTCGGGCAGGTTCCTCAAAGACACTTCGAATTTCCGAGAAGAAGGAGTGTATAGAGGCAGTGACGGGGTCATTGCGGTCCCAGAGCGGTGTGGCCCATGACAGAGCTTTTCCAGACAGAAGGCTGACTACGAAAGCCACCTTAGACCTTTCAGTGGGAAACTGGTCCGACATCATCTCCAAGTGCAGGGAACATTGGGAAAGAAAGCCACGGCAGAATTTAGAGTCCCCATCAAATTTATCCGGCAAGGATAGTCGTAGACCAGAAGCGGCCACTCGCTGCGGAGGAGGTGCAGGAGCTGGCGGAGGAGATGATTGCTGAAGCTGTGGTAGTAGCTGCTGTAGCATCACGGTCAGTTGAGACAGCTGTTGGCCTTGTTGCGCTATCTGTTGTGACTGCTGGGCGACCACCGTGGTGAGGTCGGCGACAACTGGCAGAGGAACTTCAGCGGGATCCATGGCCGGATCTACTGTCACGATGCCGGCTGGCAGGTAGTGGATCCTCTGTGCCAGAGAGGGATTGGCGTGGACCGTGCTAGTGGATCGGTTCTAAGTCACTACTGGTTTTCACCAGAGCCCGCCGCAAAGCGGGATGGTCTTGCTGCGGCGGTAGTGACCAGGTCGTATCCACTAGCAACGGCTCAACCTCTCTGACTGCTGAAGATAGGCGCGGTACAAGGGAGTAGACAGAAGCAAGGTCGGACGTAGCAGAAGGTCGGGGCAGGCAGCAAGGATCGTAGTCGGGGGCAACGGCAGGAGGTCTGGAACACAGGCTAGGAACACACAAGGAAACGCTTTCACTGGCACAATGGCAACAAGATCCGGCGAGGGAGTGAAGGGGAAGTGAGGTATAAATAGGGAGTGCACAGGTGAACACACTAATTGGAACCACTGCGCCAATCAGCGGCGCAGTGGCCCTTTAAATCGCAGAGACCCGGCGCGCGCGCGCCCTAGGGAGCGGGGCCGCGCGCGCCGGGACAGGACAGACGGAGAGCGAGTCAGGTACGGGAGCCGGGATGCGCATCGCGAGCGGGCGCTACCCGCATCGCGAGTCGCACCCCGGCTGGAGACGGTATCGCAGCGCACCGGGTCAGTGGAGCTGCCCGGAGCGCTGCGGTAGCGAGAGAGAAGCGAGCGCTCCGGGGAGGAGCGGGGACCCGGAGCGCTCGGCGTAACAGTGGGTAACCCATTGGTTTTTCCACCATTTAGAATGTGGTAAAAAGCCATGCAGTTTTAAAGGTGAAATGTACTTGTAAAAACCACCGGGAAAATTACTGCATTACAAAACCACGATTTTATGTGGATTAATATGCACTTCAACTGCTATTAATCAAGTAAGGCACACATAGGGTCACTAATGGGAGGCACACTGTCCCCTTAAAAAAAAAAAAATTATTATAACAACTCCACATATAGTGCTCATTTAATAAAAATTCCCCACGCTTTCCCCATTAAATATCAGCCCTATGCTGTGCTCCCTAATTATGCCCTACTCTATGCCTCATGAATTAAAGTAACTCTACCAAAAATATAACAGAGAATGGTGCTTCTAGTGCATTACCATAGTCATATGCGTGGTACTTCTCTCCTTACAATTGTTGGAGGGCTTGCAGTCACCTGGAGTGGTTGTGGAACAGGAGGCCCAACTCTGTCCCTCCGACATTCCTCCAAACACTTGGTGATCACTGTGTCCCTGATGTTTCTAGGGCCCTCAAACTGTGCACCTGATTTAAACATTGCCTCCTGACAGTTTGCCTCCCAATTTAATTATGGATCTTCCCTGTGTACCTCATGATTAGTGTTGAGCGGCATAGGCCATATTCGAATTCGCGAATATTCGCGAATATATGGACGAATATTCGTCATATATTCGCGAATATTCGCATATTCGTTATATCCTCGTTTTATTTTCGCGTATGCGAAAATTCACGTATGCGGAAATTAACCTATGTGGAAATTCGCATATGCGAATATTAGCATATGCTAAGTTTTCGCATATGCGAATTTTCGCACGCCAGTCTCACACAGTAGTATTACAGCCTTCTTTACACCACAAAACCTGTAAGCAGAGAGGGGTGATCACTGTGATGTGTACTGTGAAGAAAAAAAAAAAAAAAAAAAAACAACGAATATTCGTAATTACGAATATATAGCGCTATATTCGCGAAATTCGCGAATTCGCGAATATGCGATATTCGCGAATAATATTCGAATTGCGAATATTCGTGAGCAACACTACTCATGATGTAACTATCACCCACACTTTTCACCCACACTATGGCCCATAGCCCCCACAGTGTGCCCCCAGATAAACAATACCCACCTGCCAGAGCTCCTACACTGAAAATGAGCTTCTGCCACACATTGATGCCAGCTCAAGCAGGCATAAAAGTTTACTAAAAAAATATGTCATTATTATTTGCCCCAATCCCTTACGGTGCCCATTCCAACAGTGTCTGGTCCCAGTGCTTCCTGCTTTGGTGTGGCTAGACAAACCCTTTAAGTTAATTTAAAGGTTATGAGCACCATGGCAATTTTTTTTTAATGTTTACTTGTTTTTCTAAAGCAAAACTAAGTAAATCTCCAATTAGTCATCCTTTAACTATTTTCTACAGTTTAGCATCTGCAGAGCATGTGTAGTCTGTTGTACTTGGCATGAAAAAAATTCATCTGACTGGCTTTCTGCTCCACCCCTTCCTCCCTTTTGACAGTGGTAAAAGCAACAAGTCACAGATTTGTCACGATACCCTCAATCAGGGGCGTAGCTAGAAACCACAGGGCCCAGATGCAAAAAATTGCCCTGGGCCCCCCTACCCCCCTGCGCCAGGGCTGGACTGTGACCAAAAATAGGCCAGACATTTTAAAATAAGCAGGAATGCTCTAACCTGGCATGTTCCCTGAGTTTTTCCAGCAAGATGGTGCACCACCACATTATGGGTGTCAGGTCCGAGCAATCCTAGATGAACAGTTTCCTGGAAAGTGGATTGGTCGTCGGGGGCCAGTTGAATGGCCCCCAAGGTCTCCCGATCTGACCCCCTTAGATTTTTATCTTTGGGGTCATCTGAAAGCAATTGTCTATGCTGTGAAGATACGAGATGTGCAGCACCTGAAACTACGGATACTGGAAGCCTGTGCTAGCATTTCTCCTGCGAGGTTGCTATCAGTGTGTGAAGAGTGGGAGAAGAGGGTTGCATTGACAATCCAACACAATGGGCAGCACATTGAACACATTTTATAAGTGGTCAGAAACTTGTAAATAACTTATGAAAGAATAAAGTTACGTTAAAACCAAGCACATCATTGTTTTACTGCCACACACTGTGTCTTCTGAATATAATATTACCAGACACTGTACCTTCTAAATATAACACTGCCACACAATCAGACCCGTGGTTTGTCCAGTTCACTGCCACACACTGCACCCTCTGAATATAATAATACTGCCACACACTGTACCCCCTGAATATACTAATGATATACACTGTGCCCCATTTATACTGCCAGACACTGTACCTTCTAAATATAATACTGCCACTGTACCCTCTAAATATAATACCGCCACACACTGTACCCTCCAAATATAATACTGCCACTGTACCCTCTAAATATAATACTGCCACACACTGCACCCTCTAAATATAATACTGCCACTGTACCCTCTAAATATAATACTGCCACACACTGCACCCTCTAAATATAATACCGCCACACACTGTACCCTCTAAATATAATACTACCACACACTGTACCCTCTAAATATAATACTGGCACACACTGTACCCTCTAAATATAATACAGCCACTGTACCCTCTAAATATAATATTACCATACACTGTATCCTCTAAATATAACCCTGTCACACAATCAGACCCGCGGTTGGTCCAGTTCAGTGGCTAAGTTTTTTTTATATATTGCAGATTTTCTTAACTCACATCAATTAATAATTGTCATGATTTCTCACATATAAGCATATCATAATAATGATGAGCCAGTGTAAACAAGGCTTACATGCATCTGTCACATAACTTCACACTATAAAACTGCCCTTGCAGCCCACAGGGGTTAGTTTCCCCATGCTAACCATATCTTTTTTATGCAATGTTGTGGCTTTATTATGTAAAAAATAAGGTTTTTGCAGCATTGCATGGTGTCAGAGAGACGCAGACAGTGATCCCTACCTGTACACCGTAATCCTCATTGGCAGCACTAACCCCTGCTAGGCTGTGAGGGCGGTTTTATAGAGTTAAGTTATGTTACAGATGCACTTTAAGGGCCTATTCACACAGCGGAATTTCACTAGTGGAATTCCACCTTAAATGAAAACCCATACACTTGTATGGGATTCCGCAGTTCTGTTGACATTTCCATCATGTGAATCGGCCCTTAGGGGGAGATTTATCAAAACCTGTCCAGAGGAAAAAGTGCTGTGTTGCCCATAGCAACCAATCAGATCGCTTCTTTCATTTTTGAAAAGGCCTCTGAAAAATGAAAGAAGCGATCTGATTGGTTGCTATGGGCAACTGGACATTTTCTCAGCACAGGTTTTGATAAATCTCCCCCTTAGAGTTCACCCAATCTGACATGGAGCACGGAGGGACGTTGCTGCAGACAAGACAATTGTCAAGGAAATGGCTAAAGCCCAGCGTGTTCTATACATATGACCTGCTTTACTTAAATTAATTAATTAAATTAAATTAATTAAAATACCTGCTGGGAATCATCTAGATTCCGTGGCCATTATCTTACCTAGCGTGCAACAACGTCCCTCCATGCCTGATGCCAGATTGGGAGAAAGGAACAGCTGCTGCACAACCTCTTTAGTATCTCTACATGCATGACAAAAAGCATCATGCTACATACATAACATGCATCATATAAATACACACCCACACATACAGACACACACTACACAAGTACAGCACATAACATACACAGTTTATACATAATACACTCATTATGTAGGAAAGCTGGGTACTGTGGGGGACAATCACTTTATGTAGGAAAGCTGGGTGCTGTGGGGGTTAGTCACTTTATGTAGGAAAGCTGGGTGCTGCGGGGGTCAGTCACTTTATGTAGGAAAGCTGGGTGCTGCGGGGGTCAGTCACTTTATGTAGGAAAGCTGGGTGCTGTTGGGGTAAGTCACTTTATGGAGGAAAGCTGGGTGCTGTGGGGGTTAGTCACTTTATGTAGGAAAGCTGGGTGCTGTGGGGGTCAGTCACTTAATGTAGGAACGCTGGGTGCTGTGGGGGTCAGTGTCACGATGCCGGCTGGCAGGAGGTGGATCCTCTGTGCCAGAGAGGGATTGGCGTGGACCGTGCTAGTGGACCGGTTCTAAGTCACTACTGGTGTTCACCAGAGCCCGCCGCAAAGCGGGATGGACTTGCTGCGGCGGTAGTGACCAGGTCGTATCCACTAGCAATGGCTCAACCTCTCTGACTGCTGAAGATAGGCGCGGTACAAGGGAGTAGACAGAAGCAAGGTCGGACGTAGCAGAAGGTCGGGGCAGGCAGCAAGGATCGTAGTCAGGGGCAACGGCAGGAGGTCTGGAACACAGGCTAGGAACACACAAGGGAACGCTTTCACTGGCACAATGGCAACAAGATCCGGCGAGGGAGTGCAGGGGAAGTGAGGTATACATAGGGAGTGCACAGGTGAACACACTGATTAGAACCACTGCGCCAATCAGCGGCGCAGTGGCCCTTTAAATCGCAGAGACCCGGCGCGCGCGCGCCCTAGGGAGCGGGGCAGCACGCGCCGGGACAGGACCGACGGAGAGCGAGTCAGGTACGGGAGCCGGGGTGCGCATCGCGAGCGGGCGCCACCCGCATCGCGAATCGCATCCCGGCTGGAGGCGGTATCGCAGCGCACCCGGTCAGTGGATCTGACCGGGGCGCTGCGGGAGCGAGAGTGTAGAGAGCACTCCGGGGAGGAGCGGGGACCCGGAGCGCTCGGCGTAACAGTACCCCCCCCCTTGGGTCTCCCCCTCTTCTTGGAGCCTGAGAACCTGAGGACCAGACTTTTATCTAAGATATTGTCCTCAGGTTCCCAGGATCTCTCTTCAGGACCACAGCCCTCCCAGTCAACCAAAAAGAAGGTTTTTCCTCTGACCTTTTTGGAGGCCAGTATCTCCTTTACAGGAAAGATGTCTGAAGAATCGGAGACAGAAGTGGGAGAGATAAGTTTAGGAGAGAAACGGTTGATGATGAGTGGTTTAAGAAGAGAAACGTGAAAGGCATTAGGAATACGAAGAGAAGGAGGGAGAAGAAGTTTATAAGAGACAGGATTAATCTGGCACAAAATTTTGAAAGGACCAAGATAGCGTGGTCCCAATTTGTAGCTGGGAACACGGAAGCGGACATATTTAACGGAGAGCCATACCTTGTCTCCGGGAGAAAAAATGGGGGGAGCTCTTCTTTTCTTATCAGCAAACTTCTTCATGCGTGATGAAGCCTGTAAGAGAGAATTTTGGGTCTCTTTCCATATGGTGGAAAGATCACGAGTTATTTCATCCACAGCGGGCAAACCAGAGGGCAAGGGAGTAGGGAGGGGGGGAAGAGGGTGACGGCCGTACACCACGAAAAATGGGGATTTGGAAGAAGATTCAGAAACTCTGAAGTTATACGAGAATTCGGCCCATGGTAGAAGATCTGCCCAGTCATCCTGGCGGGAGGAAACAAAATGCCGTAAATAATCACCCAGGACCTGGTTAATTCTTTCTACTTGCCCATTGGATTGAGGATGATAAGCAGAAGAAAAGTTTAATTTAATCTTGAGTTGTTTACAGAGAGCCCTCCAGAATTTTGACACGAATTGGACGCCTCTATCCGAGACGATCTGCGTGGGCAACCCGTGAAGACGAAAAATGTGTACAAAAAATTGTTTTGCCAACTGAGGCGCAGAAGGAAGACCAGGAAGAGGGATGAAATGTGCCATCTTGGAGAATCGATCAACGACCACCCAAACAACAGTGTTGCCACGGGATGAGGGTAAGTCTGTAATAAAGTCCATACCAATCAGAGACCAAGGTTGTTCGGGAACAGGCAGAGGATGAAGAAGACCAGCGGGCTTCTGGCGAGGAGTCTTATCCCGGGCACAGACAGTGCAGGCCCGCACAAAATCAACAACATCCGTCTCCAGAGTCGGCCACCAATAGAAACGAGAGATGAGTTGCACGGATTTCTTGATGCCCGCATGGCCTGCGAGATGGGAGGAGTGACCCCATTTGAGGATTCCGAGGCGTTGGCGTGGAGTGACGAAGGTCTTCCCTGGAGGAGTTTGCCTGATGGAGGCTGGAGAAGTGGAGATCAGGCAGTCAGGAGGAATGATGTGTTGCGGAGAGAGCTCTACTTCCGAGGCATCCGAGGAACGAGAGAGAGCATCGGCCCTGATGTTCTTATCGGCAGGCCGAAAGTGAATTTCAAAATTAAATCGGGCAAAGAACAGAGACCACCTGGCCTGGCGAGGATTCAGCCGTTGGGCAGACTGGAGATAGGAGAGATTTTTGTGATCGGTGTAAATAATAACTGGAAATCTTGATCCCTCCAGCAGATGCCTCCATTCCTCAAGTGCTAATTTAATGGCTAGTAGCTCTCGATCCCCGATGGAGTAGTTCCTCTCCGCCGGAGAGAAGGTCCTAGAAAAAAAACCACAAGTAACAGCATGCCCGGAAGAATTTTTTTGTAGAAGGACCGCTCCCGCTCCTACTGAGGAGGCATCTACCTCCAATAGGAAGGGTTTAGATGGGTCAGGTCTGGAGAGCACGGGAGCAGAAGAAAAGGCAGACTTGAGCTGTTTAAAGGCGTCTTCCGCTTGAGGAGGCCATGACTTAGGATTGGCATTCTTTTTGGTTAAAGCCACGATAGGAGCCACAATGGTGGAAAAATGTGGAATAAATTGTCTGTAATAATTGGCGAACCCCAAAAAACGTTGGATAGCACGGAGTCCGGAGGGGCGTGGCCAATCTAAGACGGCAGAGA
This sequence comes from Hyla sarda, assembly GCF_029499605.1. Taxonomy (NCBI): domain Eukaryota; kingdom Metazoa; phylum Chordata; class Amphibia; order Anura; family Hylidae; genus Hyla; species Hyla sarda. The sequence continues at coordinate 344,507,925 of NC_079192.1, read as the reverse complement.
GTTTGTCTGGATCCATTTGTAGTCCCTGGCCAGAGACCAAGTATCCTAGGAACTGAAGAGATTGACATTCAAACAGACATTTCTCCATCTTGGCATAAAGTTGATTGTCACGAAGTCTCTGAAGAACCATGCGGACATGCTGGCGGTGTTCTTCTAGGTTGGCAGAAAAAATCAGGATATCGTCCAGATACACAACAACACAGGAATATAAGAGATCACGAAAAATTTCATTAACAAAGTCTTGGAAGACGGCAGGGGCGTTGCACAGGCCAAAGGGCATGACCAGATACTCAAAGTGTCCATCTCTAGTGTTAAATGCCGTTTTCCATTCATCCCCCTCTCTGATGCGGATGAGATTATAAGCACCTCTTAAGTCCAGTTTGGTAAAGATGTGGGCACCTTGGAGGCGATCAAAGAGTTCAGAGATAAGAGGTAGAGGGTAGCGGTTCTTTACCGTGATTTTGTTAAGACCGCGGTAGTCAATGCAAGGGCGTAGGGAGCCATCTTTTTTGGACACAAAGAAAAATCCGGCTCCGGCAGGAGAGGAGGATTTGCGGATAAAGCCCTTTTTTAAATTTTCCTGGATGTACTCAGACATAGCAAGAGTCTCTGGGGCGGACAGAGGATAAATTCTGCCCCGGGGTGGAGTAGTGCCCGGGAGGAGGTCAATAGGACAGTCATAAGGCCTGTGAGGAGGAAGAGTCTCAGCTTGTTTTTTGCAAAACACATCAGCAAAGTCCATATAGGCCTTAGGGAGACCGGTTACAGGGGGAACCACAGGATCACGGCAGGGAGTACTGGTAACCGGTTTAAGGCAGTCCTTGAAACAAGAGGTACCCCAACTCTTGATCTCCCCTGTGGACCAATCCAGGGTTGGGGAATGGTGTTGAAGCCAGGGTAGTCCAAGGAGAATTTCGGAAGTGCAATTGGAGAGGACCAAAAACTCAATTCTTTCGTGATGAGGTCCGATGCACATTAGGAGGGGTTCCGTGCGGTAACGCACGGCACAGTCCAATCTTTCATTGTTAACGCAATTGATGTAAAGAGGTCTGGCGAGACTGGTCACTGGGATGTTGAACCTGTTGATGAGAGAGGCCAAAATAAAGTTTCCTGCAGATCCGGAATCCAAGAAGGCCTTAGTGGAGAAGGAGAAGGTAGAGGCAGATATCCGCACAGGCACAGTAAGACGTGGAGAAGCAGAGTTGACATCAAGGACTGTTTCACCTTTGTGCGGAGTCAGCGTACGTCTTTCCAGGCGGGGAGGACGGATAGGACAATCCTTCAGGAAGTGTTCGGTACCGGCACAGTACAGGCAGAGATTCTCCATGCGGCGTCGTGTCCTCTCTTGAGGTGTCAGGCGAGACCGGTCAACTTGCATAGCCTCCACGGCGGGAGGCACAGGAACGGATTGCAGAGGAACAGAGGAGAGAGGAGCCGGGGAGAAAAAACGCCTCGTGCGAACAAAGTCCATATCCTGGCGGAGCTCCTGACGCCTTTCGGAAAAACGCATGTCAATGCGAGTGGCTAGATGAATGAGTTCATGTAGGTTAGCAGGAATTTCTCGTGCGGCCAGGACATCTTTAATGTTGCTGGATAGGCCTTTTTTAAAGGTCGCGCAGAGGGCCTCATTATTCCAGGAAAGTTCTGAAGCAAGAGTACGGAATTGCACGGCGTACTCGCCAACGGAAGAATTACCCTGGACCAGGTTCAGCAGGGCAGTCTCAACAGAAGAGGCTCGGGCAGGTTCCTCAAAGACACTTCGAATTTCCGAGAAGAAGGAGTGTACAGAGGCAGTGACGGGGTCATTGCGGTCCCAGAGCGGTGTGGCCCATGACAGAGCTTTTCCAGACAGAAGGCTGACTACGAAAGCCACCTTAGACCTTTCAGTAGGAAACTGGTCCGACATCATCTCCAAGTGCAGGGAACATTGTGAAAGAAAGCCACGGCAAAACTTAGAGTCCCCATCAAATTTATCCGGCAAGGATAGTCGTAGGCCTGAGGCGGCCACTCGCTGCGGAGGAGGTGCAGGAGCTGGCGGAGGAGATGATTGCTGAAGCTGAGGTAGTAGCTGCTGTAGCATCACGGTCAGTTGAGACAGCTGGTGGCCTTGTTGCGCTATCTGTTGTGACTGCTGGGCGACCACCGTGGTGAGGTCGGCGACAACTGGCAGAGGAACTTCAGCGGGATCCATGGCCGGATCTACTGTCACGATGCCGGCTGGCAGGAGGTGGATCCTCTGTGCCAGAGAGGGATTGGCGTGGACCGTGCTAGTGGACCGCTTCTAAGTCACTACTGGTGTTCACCAGAGCCCGCCGCAAAGCGGGATGGACTTGCTGCGGCGGTAGTGACCAGGTCGTATCCACTAGCAACGGCTCAACCTCTCTGACTGCTGAAGATAGGCGCGGTACAAGGGAGTAGACAGAAGCAAGGTCGGACGTAGCAGAAGGTCGGGGCAGGCAGCAAGGATCGTAGTCAGGGGCAACGGCAGGAGGTCTGGAACACAGGCTAGGAACACACAAGGGAGCTGGGTGCTGTGGGGGTCAGTCACCTCATGATGCACATGGCAGGGGACGGGTCACTCTGGGCTCCTCAGATGAAGACTCTCTCCCCTTCTCCTCCATGTTCTGACTCCTGAGGTATAAGCTCCATGAAATTACACCAGCAGGAGGAGCTGCCACTGGTTGTAATAGAAAACAGTGAAGACAGAGGCAAAGGATGATGGGAAAAGGTTTCTTAAGGGAGCACAGGAACTCGTCTTAAGGTGGCCCTGGCAGCTTTGTGCGGCCCCATGTAATGTGAACCTCTGCTAGAAGCCACTAGCTGTCGAGAGGTTCATTACAGGATGCTGCATCCTTGGGGATGGGGGCGCTGGGCAATTGTACACACACATACATTCATACATACATTCACACATATCTATCATCCTGGGTCTCCTCCCCCCGAATACTCCCCTCCCCCGCCGCTGCTCACCTCACCAGATGCCGAGGATGCAGCGTATTCAGAGGCAGGGAAACTTCAGGGCTCAGGGGCTTGGATGGCGCAGATGTGTGCTTCTGTGGGGGACATCTCTGCTCCCAGTAGCGACTGGTCTTTCCAGCCCTGCGCCGAATTTTTAAAGACCCATGCTCGGCCGGTGAAGTTTCATTACCAGCATCGATGGCAAGACCTGTCAGCCGGACCTGCTGCTTTAGCACATAGTACAGTGGGAGGGGGGCCCCCTGGCTATGGGGCCTGGTAGCGATTGCGACCCTTGCGACCCTTGCGACCTCTATAGCTACACCACTGCCCTCAATTATACTACAAACCTACACCAGCCTAGACCTGGCTTACAAAACAGGCCATCAATTGTACTTTGTAATGAAATCAACCATTTCACCACAAAATTTACAGCGAACCCAGTAAAAAAATATTTGTGGGGCAAAATTGGGGAAAAAAAAGTTTTTTTGTAACTTTTGGGGTCTTCCAATTCTACGCAGTGCACTTTTTTTTAAAAATTACACCATAAATTTATATAGTTTTTTCTTGATTTCACTACTTTAAAAAAATGTTTTCATAGAACCACATTGATCTGTGTGATCTGCGCTTCATTGATAAAGCCTGGTCCTGCCAGGCTTTATCAATGGGAGAGCAGGGACAGCCGCAGCAGCAGAGGTAAGCCCTCCGGCTACCTCCACAGTGGATCGCCCCCCTGCGATCGCGCTGCTGGGGGGGGCGATCCACCCCACTGGACCACCATGGAGTGTTCACAGCTTCCTTTAGATGCCGCTGTCAAAGTTAATAAAGAGTTAATAGCCGGCAGTGGCGATCGCCACATGTCGGCTATTAATGCCGGCCCCAAGCTACAGGAATCAGCTGGGGGCCGTCCGGTATGACACGGGCTCGATTCGGGAGCCCGTGTCATACAACGGTTAACGGCACATGGACGAGTATACACGTCCATGGTCGTTAACCAGTTGAAGTACAGGACTATAGTTGGCAGGTGAAAAAAATGGGACTACTGATAGGACACTGGCTTTGCAAGGTGCTATTTGAGAAGAAATTAAAGAAACTACAGAAGCACCACAAGGAAGGGGTTACACTAAGTAATGAACTGCTGATGATGAGACACTATGGTTGCTTTAGACACAAAGCTTGCAACCCATTGTAAAAGCATGCAGGTCTTTTTTTTTTTTTTTTTTTTTTCAAACACGCCCAGGCTGGCAAAAAAATAAAATCAAACAAACCTAAATTTACCTCTTAATCTGATCTGTCTCCATAGCCTTCAGTATCTCTGCCCCAGTGTCCACCATGCTCCACTTTGTGGTGCTGGGCCCTATACTTCAGAGTGCTGCTCAGCCAAAACACTGGCAGAACACCAGTGGCAGTGTATCACGTGGACATGAACATGTCACATTGCTGCTTATCCAATCACTGGCTGCAGAGGTGTCCCTAGAGAGTGACACTATGACTTATGGGACCCTAGCACCTAGAAGTGGAGTATAGTGGAGACCAGGAGTAGCGTTAAAGGGGTACTCCGGTGGAAAACTTTTTTTTTAACCCCTTAAAGGGGGTACTCCGGTGAAAACCTTTTTTCTTTTAAATCAACTGGTGGCAGAAAGTTAAACATATTTGTAAATTACTTCTATTAAAAAATCTTAATCCTTCCTGTACTTATTAGCTGCTGAATACTACAGAGGAAATTCTTTTCTTTTTGGAATGCTCTCTGATGACATCACAACCACAGTTCTCTCTGCCAATGTTATCATAGCATACATCTGCTATGCATGGTTGCTAAAATGGACAGAGATGTCAGCAGACAGCACAGTGCTCATGATGTCATCAGTGTTCCAAAAAGAAAGGAATTTTCTCTGTAGCATTCAGCAGCTAATAAGTACTGGAAGGATTAAGATTTTTTAATAGAAGTAATTTGCAAATATCTTTAACTTTCTGCCACCAGTTGATTTAAAAGAAAAAAGGTTTTCACTGGAGTACCCCTTTAAGGACTCAGGGTTTTTCAGTTTTTGCACTTTCGTTTTTTCCTCCTTACCTTTTAAAAATCATAACCCTTTAAATATTCCACCTATAAATCCATATTATGGCTTATTTTTTGCGTCACCAAGTCTACTTTGCAGTGACATTAGTCATTTTACCCAAAAATTCACGACAAAACTGAAAAGAAAATCATTGTGCGACAAAATCGAAGAAAAAACGCAATTTTGTAATTTTGAGGGCTTCCGTTTCTATGCAGTGCATATTTCGGTAAAAATGACACCTTATCATTATTCTGTAGGTCCATACGGTTAAAATGATAAATGATGACACCTTATCATTATTCTGTAGGTCCATACGGTTAAAATGAACGGTTATATAGGTTTGATTTTGTCGTACTTCTGAAAAAAATCATAACTACATGTAGGAAAATATATACGTTTAAAAATGTCATCTTCTGACCCCTATAACTTTTTTATTTTTCCACGTACAGGGCGGTATGAGGACTCATTTTTTGCGCCGTGATCTGAAGTCTTTATCGGTATGATTTTTGTTTTGATCAGACTTTTTGATCACTTTTTATAAATTTTTTAATGGAATTTGGAATTTTTTTGCATGCAGTAATTTTTACGCCACGATGTCCCGTCATTGTATAATGCCCGGAATGAATTACGGGCATATACGGGTGCAAACAGGCAGTTACAAAACCCCATAGGCTGCAATGCAATTTAGTCACGGCCGTCAGGGGTTTTGTAACGGCCGGGTTTCGCAGCTGTAGTGACGGAACTTCTGACGGAAGTTCCTAAACGGAGAAATTCATAGTGTGAAAGCAGCCTAACAGATACTTAATGAACACTGTTTTCATATAGTGTGATGTGACTGCAGCCTAATACAGAGACTAACTAAAAGCACCCACAAAATCAGTGTACATAAAAAAAACTTCTGAAAGTAGAAAAAGTACAAATATTCTAAAAAAAAAGGCAGCAATGTCTTGACTAGAGTTGAGCAAACTTTGGAAAAGTTCGGTTTCCTGACTAGCAGAACTTTAAAAAAAGGTTGGGCTTGCTGTGAATAAATTCTGACCCAACTTGCAATTGAACAACCCTTAAAACTTGTACTCCAAATTTACAGTGTTAAACTTACAGCGACATGCGGTAACACATGGTAACTAACAGCTTTTTTAAAAACACACTGCACTAGCAAATTTTGGAAGATGCAATTCCAAGCATTTCAAAAATTCTCCATTTTTGGAGTAACAACAGGAAGACGTTTGTTACAGTGTGTCACCCCAGTAGTTAGGAAGAAAAAGAAAACAGAGCGCTCCAATGTGTAGAACGAATATAGAAGTAAAAGGGGTGCCTTTAATGAAAAGGACTCACCAGATTTAGTTGCGCTAAGACAGAGGCACAACACTCGTATGCATGGTCTCCTTTTGGAGGTGGTATTGGATCCGGTGTGGACTGCAGCTTATCCTGCCCAGGCAGCAGCGTGGGAAACAAAAGAGGCAAATTATCACACCAAGCAGGTGTGAAAGGATGATGGGATATATCTCAGCGCTGTCCACAAGGTAGGTAGATTAATAACTTTTATTTACATGTAACACGTTTCAAGGACGCTCCGTCCTTTTCCTCAGACATGCTCAATATACGTAAAAACAACACATATATACTCATTTGGTCATGACCGTGAGAACCGGAAATGACCTCACAAATTAGTTTGCATAAAATGACGTCTTTCCATGTAATCCAATATAATATATAAAAAAACACTTAGCTTATTAATGAATGAATAAAACTCCGAACCTATCATTGAAATGTTTTATCTATTGTCTCATTTAATCCCCTTGGCCACAAAGAGTTAAGAGAATAAATCCAAAAGGATTCCCTATTCACTAGCTTTTGAAAGCGGTGACGATGACCGCTTTCAAAAGCTAGTGAATAGGGAATCTTTTTGGCTTTATTCTCTTAACTCTTTGTGGCCAAGGGGATTAAATGAGACAATAGATAAAACATTTCAATGATAGGTTCGGAGTTTTATTTATTTATTCATTAATAAACTAAGTGTTTTTTATATATTATATTGGATTACATGGAAAGACGTCATTTTATGCAAACTAATTTGTGAGGTCATTTCCGGTTCTCACGGTCATGACCAAATGAGTATATATGTGTTTGTCAGGCCCAAGGCCTGATTATTAAAATCCTGTATGGGTATTATAAATTATAACTGTGTGTGACGGATTATCCAAGACATGGGTGAGAGGTCATTCAGACGTTGAATCCTTTTGTGTATTGCATTTTATTGGGGGTCTGGCTGTTTGTTTGTATCTCCTTTGAAGTCAGAGGCCCTTTGAAGAAACAGAGATGCCCCCCTGGTGGGATCAGAGGGGAGGGGGGAATGGAGTCTCCCTCCAAAAAGGCAGATATATAATATTTAACAATGCTAGACTCGGGGTGTTCAATGCTGTGCAACAAGCTGACAAGACAATCCTAAGAACAGCTGGAACTCACTCTCATGGACTGCTATATCATCATGCTGTAAGAACTTCATCTTTTGTTTTCTGAACTTGCCTTGCTAAACTCTTTCATATTTTTGTAACTGTATGTCATTTGTTTCTGTATTTTTATATAGTCAGCACTGTGATACCTTTTATCAGATTAAATGTTTAATTAATCAGCTCTGGTCTTTGATCTCTAAATATATGAGCTTACCTTTCTGAAGGCAGCTCTGGTGGAAATACGTTTATCTAAGGGTTAATTTGGTGACTTGCTGGGACTAGTAGTGGATACCCAGAGGTCTGGCGGCTTTAACCCTTGCACCATCACACTCTCTAATGTCTTGGCTGGACCGATAGTGTGTGATCGTGACAGTGTTGTTTTTACGTATATTGAGCATGTCTGAGGAAAAGGACGGAGCGTCCTTGAAACGCGTTACATGTAAATAAAAGTTATTAATCTACCTACCTTGTGGACAGTGCTGAGATATATCCCATCATCCTTTCACACCTGCTTGGTGTGATAATTGACCCCAGTAGTTAGGTAATTTTATGAGGAGGGGTTTGTTAGTGTTGTCACCCCAGTAGTAAGGAGATTACATGATAAGGAGGTTTGTTACAGTGTGTCACCCTAGTAGTAAGGAGATTTCGTGAGGAGGGGTTTGTTACGGTGTGTCACCCCAGTAGTAAGGAGATTGCATGAGCAGGAGGTTTGTTATAGTGCTTCACCCCAGTAGTGAGAAGATTATATGAGAAGGGGTTTTGTTATAGTGTGTCAGTTGTTAAAGATGAACTAATTGAATCTGACGAATCCAAACTCGTTACAAATTTCATGGAAAATTTGATTTGCAACGAATGTGAACATCACCGCGATTCTATAGCGCGAATCACTTAATTAAACTCCATTAATTGCGGTCCAGGCTCCAGGGCATCTAAAATGACGGATCCACATCTGAGGATATGGGCCAAGGAATCCTGGGAAGGTGGGAACAAGGGTAGGTGGGATGACCCTGAATTTCATGCAGGATGCAGCCTATCAGCAGCCAGACACCCCTGTGATGTCACAGCCCTATATAATCAGCAGCCATATTGTGGCCAGTCACATCATCCTTACACTGCAGAGAGATAGAAAGGGACAGACAACGCTGTGTGTTACACAGAAAAGCGTTTTCCAGCAGCGATTTACCTCCTAGCCAAGTCAGTGTTGTGTTGGACAGAGAGAAGTTTGCTTGTCACAGAAAAGCATTCTTACTGCAGCCTCCCAGTCACTGTCTACAGCGTTCTATTATAGAGAGGATCAGAGAGCAGTGTGTTGCAAGGTAGAACAGCAGCGATTCAGCTCAAGCACAAATCCTGCCTAGAAGAACTGATAGGGAAGGGAGTGAGATTGAGAGTGCAATTTTGGCTGTAGTACACAGCGACTGTATGGTGCAGCACTGGTGTCTACTTTTTTTTAAGCCTATTGTAGTTCATTTTTCTGCCCTCATAAGTGCATACCACATACCTACATCTAAGTGTTGTACCATTTTGTTCCTGATAAGGGCCTAGTTACTGTAAATGGCCAGCCAAATTACACACCTGCTGCTGTTCTAGACAAATACTGTTTTAAGCGTAGTGAATCGTATTGTACTCCCCTCATATGAGCACTAAGTATGTCAGGCAAAGAAATGCCAGGACATGCAAAGAGTGGCAGAGGCCTAAATTCATCAGGCGCAGGCAGAGGTCGCAGCAGACTAGGGGCGAGTGGTGGCAGGAGTCGCAGCGAGAAACCTGATCTCCCGGTAACAGCTAGCGGTCGTGTCTCAACCAGCAACACATCTGCCGTCATTGATTGGTTAACACGGTCATCCACTCCATCACAAGTGACATCTGACACCTCCAGTCAACAGTTGGTGGGTTCCTCAGACACAACCCTCAGTTGGCATGGCCTGTGAGCAGTTCCTGTCCTCCCATTTCCTCTGTCTTAAGCTGTTCCCTCCCCTACAGAAGTATCTTATGCTGTGGGCTCAGCTCCACTATTCAGTGAGGACAATCTAATAGAGGACAGTCAGCAGCTACTGCCCAGCCAAGAAATGGAGGAGACATCCGCTGCTTCCTCCGCTAGGTAGTGAGGAGAGTGACGTTGGAGGTGGTGTTGCCAGCGTTCAGGGTCCTGAAGCAGACACTGTTGAGGAACCTGAGGGGGACATCAGTGACGGGCAGACACTTGATGAGGAAGCAGCCGATCGCAATTGGGAGCCGGGTGCAGAAAGGGCTTCATCATCATCAGGAGAAGAGGGTTGCAGGTTGCCCGTGAGGCAACAGCTGAGCCAGCAAGGTGGTAGCATGGTTGGCAATCAGCATGGTGGCAGAAGTGGAAATTCTGGACCCAAACATGCCTGGGGTAGACCACCTGCTTCACGGCAGCCTACCTTCCCGGGAGGTAGTGGAACAGGGGTTCCTGGAGACGGCGGCAGTAGCAGTCAATTAGTGCAGACTGATGGTTGAAAAATCAGCTACTTGGCGGAGGAGGTTACCATAGCCACATGCAAGATGTGTCGGCAGAAGTTGAAGCGTGGCCAGGGTCCCAATGTTGGCACCATGGCCCTGCGTCAACATATGCTGCTCCACCATAAAACGGCCTGGGACAAGCGTGGCTCTGATGTGGTGGTCCAATCTGCTGCATCACCCAGTGGCATGCTGCTCTCTGTTTCAGCCAGCCAAGGCTCCACCTCCTCAGCTGAAGGGAGCTGTGTGTCATACCCTCCTTCTGTTGTTCCAGATGCTTCTGCTCCTCCTTTTTTTAGTCAGTCATTCCGCCAGCAATTTATCGGCGAAGCCATGTCCAAGAGATAACAGTATGCGCCCACTCATCCAACGGCGCAGAAGCTGAATGTGCTCCTGTCCAAGTTGCTGGTCCTGCAGTCCCTCTCTTTTCAAGTGGTGGACTCTGCACCTTTCAGAGAACTGATGGCTTGTGCCCAGCTGAGGGGGAGAGGCCCAAGCCGTCATTTCTTTGCGAAGAAGGCAGTACCAGCCTTGCACAATTTTGTGGAAGAGAAGGTGGGCCAGTCCTTGAGCCTGTGATTATATACCAAAGTGCATGGCAGCGCCGAGGTCTGAAGCTGTAACTATGGTCATGGACAATACATGTCCTTTACGGCGCACAGGGTGAATGTGATTCCTGCACAGCCACAACACCAACTTGGACAGGTCACACCACTTCCTCCTCCAAGCTCTCAGGCAGTTGGTCCTGTGACAGTGTGCAACTCCGCTTCCTCATCCTCCACCGTGTTCTCAGCCTCCACTGCATGGACAAGTCTCAGTGCCCTTCATCATACCATGTGTGCAGGGCATGGCAGTGTCACGCTGTTCTTCACGTGGTTTGCCTTGGCGAACGGAGTCACACAGGGTAGGAACTGCTAAACGTCATTCATAAAGAAATCAGAGCATGGCTTACTCCACGAAAACTGGAAATGAGAACCATGGTTACTGACAATGGGAAGAACATCTTGTCTGCACTGCGACAAGGTAGGCTGAGCCAATAGTGTTCAACTGGTTGTCAAGAGGTTCCTGAATTGAAAAGAGAAAAGCCATCACTGATTTTTTGATGATCCGAGTGGAAAGGAGTACTCGCCTGTGTAACTTCAATGTCAACCAGTGGCAGCTCATACGTGACACCTGCCATTTGCTCAGGCCTTTTGAGAAAGCCACATTATTAGTCAGTCGCCAGGATTATGGGATGAACGACGTCATTCCACTGCTTCATTTACTACAACACGTGTTGGAAACGATGGCTGGTCTGGGCACTGGAGACATGGCGCCTACATTTCACAGCCACATGATCCCTGTGGGGCTGAACTGGCGGAGGAAGATGAGAAGGGGCACAGTGGAGCACAGTTTAGGTTTCATAAAATGGGCGGTTTTTCTAGTCATCTGACAGGAGAGGAGGAGCAGGAGCAGCCAGAGAAGCTAAAGGGTTATGAGGAAGACTAGACAGACGACCCAGACAGATCGTGGCAGTATGCAGTGGAAATGGAGGCAAGGAGTCCTGTCACGATGCCGGCTGGCAGGAGGTGGATCCTCTGTGCCAGAGAGGGATTGGCGTGGACCGTGCTAGTGGACCGGTTCTAAGTCACTACTGGTTTTCACCAGAGCCCGCCGCAAAGCGGGATGGTCTTGCTGCGGCGGTAGTGACCAGGTCGTATCCACTAGCAACGGCTCAACCTCTCTGACTGCTGAAGATAGGCGCGGTACAAGGGAGTAGACAGAAGCAAGGTCGGACGTAGCAGAAGGTCGGGGCAGGCAGCAAGGATCGTAGTCAGGGGCAACGGCAGGAGGTCTGGAACACAGGCTAGGAACACACAAGGAAACGCTTTCACTGGCACAATGGCAACAAGATCCGGCGAGGGAGTGCAGGGGAAGTGAGGTATACATAGGGAGTGCACAGGTGAACACACTAATTAGAACCACTTGCGCCAATCAGCGGCGCAGTGGCCCTTTAAATCGCAGAGACCCGGCGCGCGCGCGCCCTAGGGAGCGGGGCCGCGCGCGCCGGGACAGGACCGACGGAGAGCGAGTCAGGTACGGGAGCCGGGGTGCGCATCGCGAGCGGGCGCCACCCGCATCGCGAATCGCATCCCGGCTGGAGGCGGTATCGCAGCGCACCGGGTCAGTGCATCTGACCGGAGCGCTGCAGTAGCGAGAGTGTAGCGAGCGCTCCGGGGAGGAGCGGGGACCCGGAGCGCTCGGCGTAACAGTACCCCCCCCCCTTGGGTCTCCCCCTCTTCTTAGAGCCTGAGAACCTGAGGAGCAGACTTTTGTCTAGGATATTGTCCTCAGGTTCCCAGGATCTCTCTTCAGGACCACAACCCTCCCAATCGACCAAAAAAAAAGTTTTCCCTCTGACCTTCTTGGAGGCCAGTATCTCCTTTACGGAGAAGATGTCCGAGGAGCCGGAAACAGGAGTGGGAGAAACAAGTTTGGGAGAGAAACGGTTGATGATGAGTGGTTTAAGAAGAGAAACGTGAAAGGCATTAGGAATACGAAGAGAAGGAGGAAGAAGAAGTTTGTAAGAGACAGGATTAATCTGGCACAAAATTTTGAAAGGACCAAGATAGCGTGGTCCCAATTTGTAGCTAGGGACACGGAAGCGGACATATTTAGCGGAGAGCCATACCTTGTCTCCAGGAGAAAAAATGGGGGGAGCTCTTCTTTTCTTATCAGCAAACTTCTTCATGCGTGATGAAGCCTATAAGAGAGAATTTTGGGTCTCTTTCCATATGGTGGAAAGATCACGAGATATTTCATCCACAGCGGGCAAACCAGAGGGCAAGGGAGTAGGGAGGGGGGGAAGAGGGTGACGGCCGTACACCACGAAAAATGGGGATTTGGAGGAAGATTCAGAGACTCTGAAGTTATACGAGAATTCGGCCCATGGTAGAAGATCTGCCCAGTCATCCTGGCGGGAGGAAACAAAATGCCGTAAATAATCACCCAGGACCTGGTTAATTCTTTCTACTTGCCCATTGGATTGAGGATGATAGGCAGAAGAAAAGTTTAATTTAATCTTGAGTTGTTTACAGAGAGCCCTCCAGAATTTTGACACGAATTGGACGCCTCTGTCCGAGACGATCTGCGTGGGCAACCCATGAAGACGAAAAATGTGTACAAAAAATTGTTTTGCCAACTGAGGCGCTGAAGGGAGACCAGGAAGAGGGATGAAATGTGCCATCTTGGAGAATCGATCAACGACCACCCAAACAACAGTGTTGCCACGGGATGGGGGTAAGTCTGTAATAAAGTCCATACCAATCAGAGACCAAGGCTGTTCGGGGACAGGCAGAGGATGAAGAAGACCAGCGGGCTTCTGGCGAGGAGTCTTATCCCGGGCACAGACAGTGCAGGCTCGCACAAAATCCACAACATCCGTCTCCAGAGTCGGCCACCAATAGAAACGAGAGATGAGTTGCACGGATTTCTTGATGCCCGCATGACCTGCGAGATGGGAGGAGTGACCCCATTTGAGGATTCCGAGGCATTGGCGTGGAGAGACGAAGGTCTTCCCTGGAGGAGTTTGCCTGATGGAGGCTGGAGAAGTGGAGATCAGGCAGTCAGGAGGAATGATGTGTTGCGGAGAGAGCTCTACTTCCGAGGCATCTGAGGAACGAGAGAGAGCATCGGCCCTAATGTTCTTATCGGCAGGCCGAAAGTGAATTTCAAAATTAAATCGGGCAAAGAACAGAGACCACCTGGCCTGGCGAGGATTCAGCCGTTGGGCAGACTGGAGATAGGAGAGGTTCTTGTGATCGGTGTAAATAATAACTGGAAATCTTGATCCCTCCAGCAGATGCCTCCATTCCTCAAGTGCTAATTTAATGGCTAGTAGCTCTCGATCCCCGATGGAGTAGTTCCTCTCCGCCGGAGAAAAGGTCCTAGAAAAAAAAACACAAGTAACAGCATGCCCGGAAGAATTTTTTTGTAGAAGGACCGCTCCAGCTCCTACTGAGGAGGCATCAACCTCCAATAGGAAGGGTTTAGATGGGTCAGGTCTGGAGAGCACGGGAGCCGAAGAAAAGGCAGACTTGAGCTGTTTAAAGGCGTCTTCCGCTTGAGGAGGCCATGACTTAGGATTGGCATTCTTTTTGGTTAAAGCCACGATAGGAGCCACAATGGTAGAAAAATGTGGAATAAATTGTCTGTAATAATTGGCGAACCCCAAAAAACGTTGGATAGCACGGAGTCCGGAGGGGCGTGGCCAATCTAAGACGGCAGAGAGTTTGTCTGGATCCATTTGTAGTCCCTGGCCAGAGACCAAGTATCCTAGGAAAGGAAGAGATTGACATTCAAACAGACATTTCTCCATTTTGGCATAAAGTTGATTGTCACGAAGTCTCTGAAGAACCATGCGGACATGCTGGCGGTGTTCTTCTAGGTTGGCAGAAAAAATCAGGATATCGTCCAGATACACAACAACACAGGAATATAAGAGATCACGAAAAATTTCATTAACAAAGTCTTGGAAGACGGCAGGGGCGTTGCACAGGCCAAAGGGCATGACCAGATACTCAAAGTGTCCATCTCTAGTGTTAAATGCCGTTTTCCATTCATCCCCCTCTCTGATGCGGATGAGATTATAAGCACCTCTTAAGTCCAGTTTGGTAAAGATGTGGGCACCTTGGAGGCGATCAAAGAGTTCAGAGATGAGAGGTAGGGGGTAGCGGTTCTTTACCGTGATTTTATTAAGACCGCGGTAGTCAATGCAAGGACGTAGGGAGCCATCTTTTTTGGACACAAAGAAAAATCCGGCTCCGGCAGGAGAGGAGGATTTGCGGATAAAGCCCTTTTTTAAATTTTCCTGGATGTACTCAGACATAGCAAGAGTCTCTGGGGCAGAGAGAGGATAAATTCTGCCCCGGGGTGGAGTAGTGCCCGGGAGGAGGTCAATAGGACAGTCATAAGGCCTGTGAGGAGGTAGAGTCTCAGCTTGTTTTTTGCAAAAAACATCCGCAAAGTCCATATAGGCCTTAGGGAGACCGGTTACAGGGGGAACCACAGGGTCACGGCAAGGAGAACTGGGAACCGGTTTAAGGCAGTCCTTGAAACAAGAGGAACCCCAACTCTTGATCTCCCCAGTGGACCAATCCAGGGTTGGGGAATGGTGTTGAAGCCAGGGTAGTCCGAGGAGAATTTCGGAAGTGCAATTGGGGAGGACCAAAAACTCAATTTTCTCGTGATGAGGTCCGATGCACATTAGGAGGGGTTCCGTGCGGAAACGTATGGTACAGTCCAATCTTTCATTGTTAACACAATTGATGTAGAGGGGTCTGGCGAGACTGGTCACCGGGATGTTGAACCTATTGATGAGAGAGGCAAAATTAAAACTTCCTGCAGATCCGGAATCCAAGAAGGCCATAGTAGAGAAGGAGAAGGTAGAGGCAGATATCCGCACAGGCACAGTAAGACGTGGAGAAGCAGAGTTGACATCAAGGACTGTCTCACCCTTGTGCGGAGTCAGCGTACGTCTTTCCAGGCGGGGAGGACGGATAGGACAATCCTTCAGGAAGTGTTCGGTACCGGCACAGTACAGGCAGAGATTCTCCATGCGGCGTCGTGTCCTCTCTTGAGGTGTCAGGCGAGACCGGTCGACCTGCATAGCCTCCACGGCGGGAGGCACAGGAACGGATTGCAGGGGACCAGAGGAGAGAGGAGCCGGGGAGAAAAAACGCCTCGTGCGAACAAAGTCCATATCCTGGCGGAGCTCCTGACGCCTTTCGGAAAAACGCATGTCAATGCGAGTGGCTAGATGAATGAGTTCATGTAGGTTAGCAGGGATTTCTCGTGCGGCCAGAACATCTTTAATGTTGCTGGATAGGCCTTTTTTAAAGGTCGCGCAGAGGGCCTCATTATTCCAGGATAGTTCAGAAGCAAGAGTACGGAATTGTACGGCGTACTCGCCAACGGAAGAATTACCCTGGACCAGGTTCAACAGGGCAGTCTCAGCAGAAGAGGCTCGGGCAGGTTCCTCAAAGACACTACGAATTTCCGAGAAGAAGGAGTGTACAGAGGCAGTGACGGGGTCATTGCGGTCCCAGAGCGATGTGGCCCATGACAGAGCTTTTCCAGACAGAAGGCTGACTACGAAAGCCACCTTAGACCTTTCAGTAGGAAACTGGTCCGACATCATCTCCAAGTGCAGGGAACATTGAGAAAGAAAGCCACGGCAAAATTTCCCCATTGAGTCCCCATCAAATTTATCCGGCAAGGATAGTCGTAGGCCTGAAGCGGCCACTCGCTGCGGAGGAGGTGCAGGAGCTGGCGGAGGAGATGATTGCTGAAGCTGTGGTAGTAGCTGCTGTAGCATCACGGTCAGTTGAGACAGCTGGTGGCCTTGTTGCGCTATCTGTTGTGACTGCTGGGCGACCACCGTGGTGAGGTCGGCGACAACTGGCAGAGGGACTTCAGCGGGATCCATGGCCGGATCTACTGTCACGATGCCGGCTGGCAGGAGGTGGATCCTCTGTGCCAGAGAGGGATTGGCGTGGACCGTGCTAGTGGACCGGTTCTAAGTCACTACTGGTTTTCACCAGAGCCCGCCGCAAAGCGGGATGGTCTTGCTGCGGCGGTAGTGACCAGGTCGTATCCACTAGCAACGGCTCAACCTCTCTGACTGCTGAAGATAGGCGCGGTACAAGGGAGTAGACAGAAGCAAGGTCGGACGTAGCAGAAGGTCGGGGCAGGCAGCAAGGATCGTAGTCAGGGGCAACGGCAGGAGGTCTGGAACACAGGCTAGGAACACACAAGGAAACGCTTTCACTGGCACAATGGCAACAAGATCCGGCGAGGGAGTGCAGGGGAAGTGTGGTATACATAGGGAGTGCACAGGGGAACACACTAATTAGAACCACTTGCGCCAATCAGCGGCGCAGTGGCCCTTTAAATCGCAGAGACCCGGCGCGCGCGCGCCCTAGGGAGCGGGGCCGCGCGCGCCGGGACAGGACCGATGGAGAGCGAGTCAGGTACGGGAGCCGGGGTGCGCATCGCGAGCGGGCGCCACCCGCATCGCGAATCGCATCCCGGCTGGAGGCGGTATCGCAGCGCATCGGGTCAGTGGATCTGACCGGAGCGCTGCAGTAGCGAGAGTGTAGCGAGCGCTCCGGGGAGGAGCGGGGACCCGGAGCGCTCGGCGTAACAAGTCCCTCAGAGTCACTTGCACAAATGGCATGATGCATGCTCAGTTGCTTGCGTAGTGACCGCCGAATTGTCACCATTCAGCAGAGGGATGACTTCTGGCTCTCCACCTTATTGGACCCTCGCTTCCGGCACAAAATGGGGGCCTTTTATACACCCACTGAGAGGGAGGACAAACTGACCTACTACAGAGACATCTTACAGAGTCAGTTGGCTGATGCCTATTAGCGCCATCGTCTATCGTCTCGCAGGTCTGACTTGGGGGGCCCTCTGCGTTCACCTTCCACTGCCATTGCTGCTGGGAATCGGTGGGGTGGCAGGAGCAGTACCAGCTCCATCAGCAGCAGCTCCATCTTCAACTGCATAGTGAAGCAACTTCTCAGCAGCAGGTAGAACTGGAACAGGACCTAAACCAGCAGACGGTGGCATACCTTGACATGCCCATGCCAATACACCATGAAGATCCGCTGGACTTCTGGGCAGTCAAACTTGATTTGTGGCCACAACTAGCAGAGTTTGCCCTGGAAAAGCTGTCCTGCCTGGCCAGTAGTGTGCCATCAGAGCGGGTGTTTAGTAGGGTGGGGGCCATAGTCACCCCAAGGAGAACTCATCTGTCCACGAAAAATGTGGAGAGACTGACCTTTGTGAAGATGAATCAGGCATGGATCAGCCAGGATTTCCACCCACCAATGCCTGATGCATCAGAGTAGATTGACCTTGGTGCCACATCAACACTTCACAAATATGGATAGTGGCAAACAGATTTAAGGTGCTGATCCTCAGTTACAAACATTCCTCCGCATCAGACCTTTTTTCACCCACCATCTGGTATTGCCACCCACCGCACCACTCTGTCACCGGGTCACTTTCAGGACTCCTGATCCTGCTGCTGTCCCCTCCAGGCTGTCTCATTCTGCCACCATATGTTCTCCTCATGCTGCCGCCAACTACAGGCTGTGCCATGCAGCCACTATATGGTATCCTCATGCTTCTGCCACCTCCAGGCTGTGTCATTTAGCCACTATATGTTCTCCTCATGCTACCCCCACCTCCAGGCTGTGCAATTCAGCCACTATATGTTCTCCTCATGCTGCTGCCAACTCCAGGCTGTGCCATTCAGCCACAATATGTTCTCCTCATGCTGCCGTCAACAAAAGGCTGTGTCATTCAGGCGCTATATGTTCTCCTCATGCTGCCGCCAACTCCAGGCTGTGCGATTCAGCCACTATATGTTCTCCTCATGCTTCCCTCACCTCCAAGCTGTGTCATTCAGCCACTATATGGCTTACTCATGCTGCTGGGCCAGGGATATTACCTAAAAAAAATTATGGTAGCACTAGCTACCATAAATCTTCAATTTAAATTTGAAAATGTATCCTTTAATCTTTGGGATTGTGAAGCCCTATTGTCTCCTCATGCTGCTGCCAGCTCCAGGCTGTGTCATTCTGCCACTAATATGGGTTACTCAGGCTGCTGGGCCTGGGACATTAACTAAAGATTTTTATGGTAATACTAGCTACCATAAATTTTCAATTTAAATTTGAAAATTCATCTTTTAATCTTAGGGATTGGTCTCCTCATGCTGCCGCCAACTCCAGGCTGTGTGATTTAGCCGCTATATGGACTCCTCTTGCTGCCGCCAATTCCAGGCTGTGTCATTCTGCAAGATAATGGTCTCCTCATGCTGCTGCCACCTCTAGGCTCTGTTATTGTGCTCCTATGTGACTCCTTGTTAGATTGGGTTTTCTGGTCATACAGTATTAGTTTAAAGTAAACGCCGGGACTTAAACTTGAGAATCTAATATAAATCTTAAATTTAAATAAAATAAAAAAATCGATGTAATCTTTTCAAGATTGAAGCCCTATGGTCGTCTACATCATATTACCTGTGGAATTATCACAAGAATCCAATGAAACAGCTTGGAGTGATAACAATGAACCATAACTGATTAAATGAAACATTGGCACTTTCACAGTCAGGGGGGCGCTGAGAGGCCTGGTGAAGGACCGCCAGCTCGATGCTCACCAGAATGGGTATTTAAAATTTTTTTATAAATTCAATTTAAATTTGATAAGAATTACATAAAAAATCTGCCACATCCAGATGCTCTGCGGGGGTGATTCTCATAGTGATGACTGTAATCTGCATGTCATACTGAATAACGGTATTATTTCACTAACACGGCACACTCCCTATGCCTGTTAGGATAAGTCAAAGTGTTCTACACCTCTATTTAGCCTCTCTGTAGGCCAGAAATAGCCATTTTTAATAGCGATTTGCCGCAAATAAATTCGGACCAAAGCTAATTTTTTCGGAAAATTCGGCGAATCGGCCAAATCGAATTTTCCAGAAATTCACTCATCTCTAGTAGCTGTATGCAAGCAATGATTGGCTAACCTGCGGTCATGTGATCTTGCTGCTAGCTGCAAAGTATTCTGGGTTATCCTGACATCATCTTACTTATTCATTGTATGCTAAAATGGTGCCAAAACACCATGTGTTTTTTTTCCCCTTTTTCTATAATAGCACTATTAACCAGGCAAGTGTTGAGGCTCAATCTGGTGCCATATAATAGCATGTGTCTTTAGGGTTTTCAGTTTTCCCTACTGCACGTTTTCACTGTGCTGACCTCTATTTCTAAATATTTTTACCGTATCTCCACAGAAGACGATAAATGGACACAGAGAGAATTTATTTCAGTTCAGTTTAGTTGGAGCTTCCTTTTTGTTTTCAGTATATAGTTGTCATACTGAACATGACCATTAGATGGCACCCCAAGATAAGATTCTGTATGTACAAAAGTTTGTAGAAAAGTTTGTAGAAAAGTTGAATAAAACCTTCCAGTAAAAATAGTTCAGCAAATTAGCACGTTTTTGCCATTCTGTTTTCAATCAGTTTTTCTAAAGAAAAAAACAAAAAACTGTATGGAACTGTATGGGAAAAAGTAAACCGTATGCGTTTTTAAACCGTATACAGTGACCCAACCCCCCCGGCCTATGATGGCCCCGACATATGATAATTTCAACATGCGATGGCCTCTCAGAGGCCATCGCATGTTGAAGGCAGCATCAACATACGATGCTTTTGTATGTCGGGGCCATCGCATAAACGACTATCCGGCAGCGCAGACTGCTTCAACTGCCACCGGATAGCCGTTTACGGTGCCCCGTGTGCTCCGGTGATGGTCGCCAACTGTCCTCGGGGCTCCGGAGCGTCATCTTCACGATCCCCGGCGCTCTGCATCATCGTCATCACGTCGCCACGCACGCCGTCCCGTCACCCAATAGGAGTGGCGTGCGTAGTGATGTGATGACGGCGATGTGAGAGCGACGATCCCGGAGAGGCAGAGACGTCCGGAGCGTCGGGGACACCACGGGGACATAACGACAGCGATGGAGGGCGACATCCAGGGCAGCGGTGATGGTCCGGAGCGGCGGGGACAGATGAGTACAACTTCCTATACTTTACATTGCACGGATCCCTCAACATACGATGGTTTCAACAAATGATGGTTCATTTGGAACGGATTACCATTGTATGTTGAGGGACCACTGTACTGTTTTTAAAAGTGCATACAGTTCCGTCCATTTTTATAAAAAAAAACATATGTTTTTGAAAATGTTGTCCATTGTTGGGTGGGGACTTTAGGATGCAAGTGGGCATGTGAAAAGTAAAAACCGTATACGGTTTCCTGTATGGAGCCACATACATGTGTGTTTCCAATTAACATCAATGTTAAAAAAAAAACGTATGTGGTTGCAATATGGTTTTTAAACTAGAGACAAAACCGTACTGCAACCGCATACGTTTTTTTTTAACATGGACGTCAATGGGAAACGCACATGTATAAGGTTCCATATGGGAAACCGTATACGGTTTTTACTTTGTACATGCGCATTTGAATCCTAAAGTCCCCACCCAACACCCCTCCCATTAAAAAGGGACAACATTTTCAAAAACGTATTCTTTTCAATTTTTTTTTATAAAAACGGATGGAAACGTATGCACTTTTAAAAACAGTATACATTTTAAAAACGCATACTGTTTACTTTTTCCCATACAGTTCCATCAATTTTTTTGCCATACGATTTTCTTTAGAAAAACTGATTCAAAACAGTATGGCAAAAACATGGTGCGAACCCAGCCTAATACAAATATACAATTTCCCAACATTCTCAAGATTTCTGCTTCTTAGCTTCTGGATATTAACATTATTTAGTATCTAGAGATAAGTAAACGTTTACACGTTCTCCATTCATTACGGAAATGTGAAACTTTGTTTGCTACAAATCTCAGTTTTGGTGCAAACATAGCTATATAGCAAAAAGACATGGGGGGGGGGCTTTTACTAAGATGTGTGTGATTTAGTTCATTTTTTAGTTATTTTTCTTTGTTATTTTTGCGTGTTTTTTTTGCAGGGCATTTAATACATTGTGTGGAGGATACACATTTTCGGAAATTTCAGTCTTCGCATATACCAAAAAGCTAAGCTAGGTCTGGGCTGGTGTAGAATTGCGACCTTTTGGTGGCTTTTGTGACTTTTTTTTGGAGTTAATAAATTCACTAGCAAAAGACTAACCCTTAAAAGCTAGTCTGTATGCTCTTTTTTAAAAAAAGGTGTAAACCCAAAAGTTGCAAAAAAATAGCCTAAGTTACAGCGCTGCGCCTAAATAGAGACAAATCTACACACAAACACAGCTCTAAAGACAATGATAAAATCCCTCAATGGACCTTTCTGAAATTGTCTGTATGAGGCTAGGTTAACATTGCCGTTTGCATGTTCGGCTCTTTTTTTTTCTTCTTGAGCTGAATGGACCCTGAGGGTGCGTTCACACGCTATTTGTTCTTGCGGGTTTTCCGCTGCGTATTTGAAAATGGGCGGGCTCCTCTCGGCTGTCCGCAGCAGATTTCCGGCGACAGAATTTATGCTGCGGAAAATCCACAGCAGTCCCTACTGACTTCAATGGGGTTGCGGCGGATTTTCCGCAGCGTAAATTCCTCTGTGGAAAATATGCTGTGGACAGCCGAGAGGAGCCTACCCCCTTTCAAACACGCAGCGGAAAACCCGCAAAAACAAATAGCGTGTGAACGCACCCTGAAACATGTCAGATGCAAATGGCTACTGCTGGGTCCCGACACACCCCATTCGCTTGCATGGGGTCTGTCAGTAATCTGGTAATTTTACAGATTAGTTTGCTTGCACTATTTTCTTCTCTGCTTAACTTGATGGAACTGCCGACAGAGCTCCACCAAACAGAGCCCGACGGCAGTGTGAACAAGCCCTGATAGTGTCTGTCTAATTACTTTGGTTGAGATTATTGTAAGTGCATGGGAAATGTTGCAGTGTTACTGTAGTTCTTAAAATCAAGTTGAGAAAATGTATCTAAGCCAGAAAAACAAACCATACATCTTGCAAATACAACCCAATACATCAGTTTAGCACAATATCATTAACTTGAAATCCAGGCTATTAACTCCTTCCTGTAAAATGACATAACTGTACATTCAGTTTTAAAGTCGTTACCACCAACTCAAAGTGCATTTCTATCTTTGAATGGTGTTGGCTTATCTGCTGATGGACCTGGCTATTTTATATGACTATTATCTTGGCACTAGCTCTGATCACATCGACTTAATCACCTAGATACCACGGTCAGTAGAAATCTTGGAATCAAGAGGCAGCAAGAGGACTAAGAAAGGTCAGTGGCATGGTATATTAGGCAACTTATCAGGAGAAAATTACCAAGCAGGCAGTTATGCACAGCACTACATATCTAGTGCAATGTATTAAGTAATAAGAGAATCATCTGAGAAGAAAAAGATAACAATGGCTTACATAATTATCAACTGCGGGTCTAAGGGGTTAATGTGTGGAAACAGTCGAACTGGCATAATGAGTCTAATAGGTTAGGCAATAATAATATAAAAGTATTACAGAATCAATGCATTTTCAACCAGCTAGTGCTGAGTCATTAAGATTAGGATAGTTAAGTATTATCTAGTATTCTGAATAGCTTTGAAATACAATTTGACCAAAGCATGAAATCCAACCACTATGAATGGCCATTTATAATCAGGAGTGTCAATGTATAGTGACCTTGAGGATGGATCATTTTAGGGGTAAGTTACATTAGTGAGGCCTGACATATTGGTTACTAAGTTAGTTTTTAAATCAACTGGTGCCAGAAAGTTAAACAGATTTGCAAATTACTTCTATTTAAAAATCTTAACCCTTCCAGTACTTAGCTGCTGTATGTTCCAGAGGAAGTTCTTTTCTTTTTGAATTTCCTTTCTGTCTGACCACAGTGCTCTCTGCTGACACCTCTGTCTATTTTAGGAACTGTCCAGAGTAGGAGCAAATCCCCATAGCAAACCTATCCTGCTCTGGACAGTTGCAGAGAGCACTGTGGTCAGACAGAAAGGAAATTAAGAAAGAAAACAAATTTCTGTGGAGAATATGCAGCTAAGAAGTACTGGAAGGATTAAGATTTTTAAATAGAAGTAATTTACAAATATGTTTAACTTTCTTGCGCCAGTTGATTTAAAAATAAATGTTTTCTGGTGGAGTACCCCTTTAATCTCAGGATACATGAAATACCTTTCATTTCCTCTGTTCCATACCATTTTGTATATTAGAAAGGTTTGAATAGGTCTGTTATCTGTTATTTCTGAACAAATATGCTAAAAGTAAATGTTTTTCATTTCTTAAACAATTTGCAAGCTTTTCCTGTGTCTTGTTTTTAAAGTTTTCCCAGGGAATTTAAAAACAGTTTTCGTCAGCCAGAGTCTCAGTGCTAAGACCCCCACCAAACAATAGAACAAGCAGGAAGAAGCACAAAGTAGCATGTTTTACGCAAGGACTCTATATACCTTCATACCTGTCATCAAGATTTTATTTTGTGTGAAGACAAGTAGTAACATAGTAACATACTGTTCATAAGGTTCTGTCTCTTAGAGTTCTCTTAGAGGTAAAAATTCCTTCCCGACTTCATATATGGCAATCAGAATAGATACCAGGATCAACGTTCTGTCCCTATAAATCTAGTATACATAACCTGTAATGTTATTACTCTCCAAAAATGAATCCAGGCCCCTTTTGAACTCTTTTACCAAGTTCACCATGACCACCTCCTCCGGGAGAGAATTCCACAGTTTCACTGCTCTTACAGTAAAGAACCCCCGTCTGTGCTGGTGTAGAAACCTTCTTTCCTCTAAACGTAGAGGATGCTCCCTTGTTATAGATACAGTCCTGGGTATAAATAGATCATGGTCCCCTGATGTATTAATACATAGTTATTAGGTCATGTGATAGATTGTAAATACAATCTAACACAAGTTCACCAAAAAGTCAGTTCCTTCACATTAAAAACTGACTATGACGTATGGACTACCAAACTACCACACGAAAAGGAACAATCAGGTACTTGCTTAGGCAAATGAGTATTAATAAAAGGAGAGTCACTTTAATTATGTCAAAACCTGAAAAAAAATGTGCAGAAAGGATAATTCTCAGTCCCACTATTGCTACACTTTTTTTCTTTATTGGAAAAAACAAAGATTTTGACTCAATAATAACAATGGGATTAAATAAACAATAAATACTTGCAACAAAATGCCTGGTTACATTCTTTTCAACATCAGATGAACAATGGCTGTCATCATTGGAAAATAAATAATGACATACAAAAAAAAGGAACAATACTTCTGACATTTCATTAAAAAGGTCTAGCATTTCAGTTTAGATTTAAAAACTTAAGACAGAAAAGTAAAAACATATATAAATACTATTCAGTAGAAATAATCCTAAGCCAAACCCAATATTGTCCATCCAGCAGCAAATGTTAAACACAGTTAAAAGTCCAGATGTAGTCTTTTTCTGTGGGTTTTTATAGCAAAAAGCAGGACTGAGCCTATATAATAGAAGGAGAAATATATTAAATGTTTGGTGGAGTTTTTTTTTTTTGTTTTTTTTTATACATTTCCAGCTTTGTCTGCAAAAACAAAGCACATATAAAAATCAAGAGCTCTGCCTCAAGGTGAAAATCTAGCATTGATCAACATTTATTTTTCTTTTATCTACAAAATTCCAAAATAATTTTATATCATACTGTGTCTTTATCGAGGTCAGCACTCCATCTATTTCTGTTACAAAGCTTCAAATCCCCTGAATCCTTTCAAGCTTCATTTCATAAGCTTCATTGTATGCACGTGTGTTACGCCGAGCGCTCCGGGTCCCCGCTCCTCCCCGGAGCGCTCGCTTCACTCTCTCCGCTGCAGCGCTCCGGTCACGTCCTCTGACCCGGGGCGCTGCGATCCCGCTGCCAGCCGGGATGCGATTCGCGATGCGGGTAGCGCCCGCTCGCGATGCGCACCCCGGCTCCCCTACCTGACTCGCTCCCCGTCTGTTCTGTCCCGGCGCGCGCGGCCCCGCTCCCTAGGGCGCGCGCGCGCTGGGTCTCTGCGATTTAAAGGGCCACTGCGCCGCTGATTGGCGCAGTGGTTCCAATTAGGGTAATCACCTGTGCACTTCCCTATATTACCTCACTTCCCTTGCACTCCCTTGCCGGATCTTGTTGCCTTAGTGCCAGTGAAAGCGTTCCTTGTGTGTTCCTTGCCTGTGTTTCCAGACCTTCTGCCGTTGCCCCTGACTACGATCCTTGCTGCCTGCCCCGACCTTCTGCTACGTCCGACCTTGCTTCTGCCTACTCCCTTGTACCGCGCCTATCTTCAGCAGCCAGAGAGGTGAGCCGTTGCTAGTGGATACGACCTGGTCACTACCGCCGCAGCAAGACCATCCCGCTTTGCGGCGGGCTCTGGTGAAAACCAGTAGTGGCTTAGAACCGGTCCACTAGCACGGTCCACGCCAATCCCTCTCTGGCACAGAGGATCCACTACCTGCCAGCCGGCATCGTGACAGTAGATCCGGCCATGGATCCCGCTGAAGTTCCTCTGCCAGTTGTCGCTGACCTCACCACGGTGGT
This sequence comes from Hyla sarda, assembly GCF_029499605.1. Taxonomy (NCBI): domain Eukaryota; kingdom Metazoa; phylum Chordata; class Amphibia; order Anura; family Hylidae; genus Hyla; species Hyla sarda. The sequence continues at coordinate 344,481,812 of NC_079192.1, read as the reverse complement.
CGCCCAGCAGTCACAACAGATAGCGCAACAAGGCCAACAGCTGTCTCAACTGACCGTTATGCTACAACAGTTACTACCACAGCTTCAGCAGTCATCTCCTCCGCCAGCTCCTGCACCTCCTCCGCAGCGAGTGGCCGCTCCTGGGATACGCTTATCCTTGCCGGATAAATTTGATGGGGACTCTAAGTTTTGCCGTGGCTTTCTTTCCCAATGTTCCCTGCATCTGGAGATGATGTCGGACCTGTTTCCCACTGAAAGGTCTAAGGTGGCTTTCGTAGTCAGTCTTCTGTCCGGAAAAGCCCTGTCATGGGCCACACCGCTCTTGGACCGCAATGACCCCGTCACTGCCTCTGTACACTCCTTCTTCTCGGAAATCCGAAGTGTCTTTGAGGAACCTGCCCGAGCCTCTTCTGCTGAGACTGCCCTGTTGAACCTGGTCCAGGGTAATTCTTCCGTTGGCGAGTATGCCGTACAATTCCGTACACTTGCTTCAGAATTGTCCTGGAATAATGAGGCCCTCTGCGCGACCTTCAAAAAAGGCCTATCCAGCAACATTAAAGATGTTCTGGCCGCACGAGAAATCCCTGCTAATCTACATGAACTCATTCACCTAGCCACTCGCATTGACATGCGTTTTTCTGAAAGGCGCCAGGAACTCCGCCAAGATATGGACTCTGTTCGCACGAGGCGTTTCGTCTCCTCGGCTCCTCTCTCCTCTGGTCCCCTGCAATCTGTTCCTGTGCCTCCCGCCGTGGAGGCTATGCAGGTCGACCGGTCTCGCCTGACACCTCAAGAGAGGACACGACGCCGTATGGAGAACCTCTGCCTGTACTGTGCTAGTACCGAACACTTCCTGAGGGATTGCCCTATCGACCTCCTCCCGGGCACTACTCCACCCCGGGGCAGAATTTATCCTCTCTCTGCCCCAGAGACTCTTGCCATGTCCGAATACGTCCAGGAGAATCTAAAGAAGGGCTTTATCCGTAAATCCTCCTCTCCTGCCGGAGCCGGATTTTTCTTTGTGTCCAAAAAAGATGGCTCCCTACGTCCTTGCATTGACTACCGCGGTCTTAATAAAATCACGGTTAAGAACCGCTACCCCTTACCCCTCATCTCTGAACTCTTTGATCGCCTCCAAGGTGCCCACATCTTCACTAAATTGGACTTAAGAGGCGCCTATAACCTCATCCGCATCAGAGAGGGGGACGAGTGGAAAACGGCATTTAACACCAGAGATGGACACTTTGAGTATCTGGTCATGCCCTTTGGACTGTGCAACGCCCCTGCCGTCTTCCAAGACTTTGTCAATGAAATTTTTCGTGATCTGTTATACTCCTGTGTTGTTGTATATCTGGACGATATCCTAATTTTTTCTGCCAATCTAGAAGAACACCGCCAGCATGTCCGTATGGTTCTTCAGAGACTTCGTGACAACCAACTCTATGCCAAAATTGAGAAATGTCTGTTTGAATGCCAATCTCTTCCTTTTCTAGGATATTTGGTCTCTGGCCAGGGACTACAGATGGATCCAGACAAACTCTCTGCCGTCTTAGATTGGCCACGCCCCTCCGGACTCCGTGCTATCCAACGCTTTTTGGGGTTCGCCAATTATTACAGGCAATTTATTCCACATTTTTCTACCATTGTGGCTCCTATCGTGGCTTTAACCAAAAAAAGTGCTGATCCCAAGTCCTGGCCTCCTCAAGCAGAAGACGCCTTTAAACGACTCAAGTCTGCCTTTTCTTCGGCTCCCGTCCTCTCCAGACCTGACCCTTCCAAACCCTTCCTATTGGAGGTTGATGCCTCCTCAGTGGGAGCTGGAGCTGTTCTTCTACAAAAAAATTCTTCCGGGCATGCTGTCACTTGTGGTTTTTTCTCTAGGACCTTCTCTCCAGCGGAGAGGAACTACTCCATCGGGGATCGAGAGCTTCTAGCCATTAAATTAGCACTTGAGGAATGGAGGCATCTGCTGGAGGGATCAAGTTCTCCTGTTATTATCTACACCGACCACAAGAACCTCTCCTACCTCCAGTCTGCCCAACGGCTGAATCCTCGCCAGGCCCGGTGGTCTCTGTTCTTTGCCCGATTTAATTTTGAGATTCACTTTCGTCCTGCCGATAAGAACATTAGGGCCGATGCTCTCTCTCGTTCCTCGGATGCCTCAGAAGTTGATCTCCCTCCGCAACACATCATTCCACCTGACTGCCTGATCTCCACTTCTCCTGCCTCCATCAGGCAGACTCCTCCAGGGAAGACCTTTGTTTCTCCACGCCAACGCCTCGGAATCCTCAAATGGGGTCACTCCTCCCATCTCGCAGGTCATGCGGGCATCAAGAAATCTGTGCAACTCATCTCCCGCTTCTATTGGTGGCCGACTCTGGAGACGGATGTTGGGGACTTTGTGCGAGCCTGCACTATCTGTGCCCGGGATAAGACTCCTCGCCAGAAGCCCGCTGGTTTTCTTCATCCTCTGCCTGTCCCCGAACAGCCTTGGTCTCTGATTGGTATGGATTTTATTACTGATTTACCCCCTTCCCGTGGCAACACTGTTATTTGGGTGGTCGTTGATCGATTCTCCAAAATGGCACATTTCATCCCTCTTCCTGGTCTTCCTTCTGCGCCTCAGTTGGCTAAACAATTTTTTGTACACATTTTTCGTCTTCACGGGTTGCCTACGCAGATTGTCTCGGATAGAGGTGTCCAATTCGTGTCTAAATTCTGGAGGGCTCTCTGTAAACAACTCAAGATTAAATTAAATTTTTCCTCTGCATATCATCCCCAGTCCAATGGACAAGTAGAAAGAATTAACCAGATCTTGGGTGATTATTTGCGACATTTTGTTTCCTCCCGCCAGGATGACTGGGCAGATCTCCTTCCATGGGCCGAATTCTCGTATAACTTCAGGGTCTCTGAATCTTCCTCCAAATCCCCATTTTTCGTGGTGTACGGCCGTCACCCTCTTCCCCCCCTCCCTACCCCCTTGCCCTCTGGTCTGCCCGCTGTGGATGAAATTTCTCGTGACCTTTCCATTATATGGAGAGAGACCCAAAATTCTCTCTTACAGGCTTCTTCACGCATGAAGAGGTTCGCGGATAAGAAAAGAAGAGCTCCCCCCGTTTTTTCCCCTGGAGACAAGGTATGGCTCTCCGCTAAATATGTCCGCTTCCGTGTCCCTAGCTACAAGTTGGGACCACGCTATCTTGGTCCTTTCAAAATTTTGTGTCAAATTAATCCTGTCTCTTATAAACTTCTTCTTCCTCCTTCTCTTCGTATCCCTAATGCCTTTCACGTCTCTCTTCTCAAACCACTCATCCTCAACCGTTTTTCTCCCAAATCTGTTCCTCCCACTCCTGTTTCCGGCTCCTCGGACGTCTTCTCGGTCAAGGAAATTTTGGCTGCCAAAAAGGTCAGAGGGAAAAAATTTTTTTTAGTAGACTGGGAGGGTTGTGGTCCTGAAGAGAGATCCTGGGAACCTGAGGACAACATCCTTGACAAAAGTCTGCTCCTCAGGTTCTCAGGCTCCAAGAAGAGGGGGAGACCCAAGGGGGGGGGTACTGTTACGCCGAGCGCTCCGGGTCCCCGCTCCTCCCCGGAGCGCTCGCTTCACTCTCTCCGCTGCAGCGCTCCGGTCACGTCCTCTGACCCGGGGCGCTGCGATCCCGCTGCCAGCCGGGATGCGATTCGCGATGCGGGTAGCGCCCGCTCGCGATGCGCACCCCGGCTCCCCTACCTGACTCGCTCCCCGTCTGTTCTGTCCCGGCGCGCGCGGCCCCGCTCCCTAGGGCGCGCGCGCGCCGGGTCTCTGCGATTTAAAGGGCCACTGCGCCGCTGATTGGCGCAGTGGTTCCAATTAGGGTAATCACCTGTGCACTTCCCTATATTACCTCACTTCCCTTGCACTCCCTTGCCGGATCTTGTTGCCTTAGTGCCAGTGAAAGCGTTCCTTGTGTGTTCCTTGCCTGTGTTTCCAGACCTTCTGCCGTTGCCCCTGACTACGATCCTTGCTGCCTGCCCCGACCTTCTGCTACGTCCGACCTTGCTTCTGCCTACTCCCTTGTACCGCGCCTATCTTCAGCAGCCAGAGAGGTGAGCCGTTGCTAGTGGATACGACCTGGTCACTACCGCCGCAGCAAGACCATCCCGCTTTGCGGCGGGCTCTGGTGAAAACCAGTAGTGGCTTAGAACCGGTCCACTAGCACGGTCCACGCCAATCCCTCTCTGGCACAGAGGATCCACTACCTGCCAGCCGGCATCGTGACAACGTGCACTACATGCTTCCGGTTCTAAGGCCCTGTTGACGCAGAGATTTTTTTTCATGTAGATTCTAATGCAAATTCCATACCAGAATCAACACGAAAAATAAATGAGATCTCCCTTTAAAGGCAATTTGAAATCTGTGTCATTGAAATAGGCACTGTTAGTATAAAAAACTTTTTCTATGTTGCACATCTTGGAAAAACATTAACCTTTCTAATATACTTTCGAAAACAAAATGATCTCCTTTTTATAGAAATCATGTCTTATACAAAAGACCACTAGGGGGTCTCCATACTATCCAGAACATAATAATGTGTGGCTGCAGCATCATATTTGTCCCAGCTGGAGCACAGGCAGGGACAAAGTGCAGGAAAAGAGGGTGGGACTAGCAGGGACAAAGTGCAGGAAAATAGGGTGGGACTAGCACTCCTCTGTGCTCATCTCTGTCCTATCAGACTCCTGTCTGAAAACAGAAAGGAAGGGGTAACAGAGAAGCTTGGTGTGACTGGATGAAGAGATCCAGCACTGCACAGCAGGCTCAGGGAGGAAGTGAATTATGTTGAGTGAGGGCAAACTCAGTGCAAGCCTTGGACATGCCCCTTCCTGAGCAGTGGATGTCAGAATGAGTGAGCAACTGAACAGAGGGTTTTTCTAAGCCTAATACAAAAGAAAGACACAAACAAAAGACATATAAAGCATCTGCATGCCCTAGTGAGTAACATATAGAAGCATTATTGCTTTTCTGTGAAATGACAGGCATGCGTTAAAAAAAAAAAAAAAGAGAAAAAAAATATCAGATTTCATGTCTGGTAATTCTGACCAAAATCTACAGATTTTGCTGTGATATCTGCAGCTAACTGTGGGAAAAATCTGTCATTAGAACATGGCCTAATACACAGCCTGACAGAAAGAATAACAGTGAGTAGGAGAACACAAAGATCCCATGGCACAAATATGCTGTGTTCTCCTGCTACTGCTTTGAGTGGTACAATAACATCTACCCTTTTCTGATAAATGGCATTAGGTCCCAGTGTACAGTTGTACAGTTGCCTTGGCAACCGAACCTCTTAGCATGATCTGCATCTCCCCGTGCTGGAGCTGAATATTGTGCAGGTTTACAGCTTTGGACACCAGCAGCAATCTAACGTAACAGACCAAAGAAAATGGATACTGAAAGAGAAACTGACAGCCTGTTTATCTGCACAGCTTTAAAAATTGCCACTTGCTTTAATTTGTGTATTAATTTCAAAGTTATGCAGGTTTTCTCATTTATTGCTATTGCGATGCTGTACGCAATCAAGGCAGGGAGCAGGCTGTCAGTTTCTCATTAAAGGGGTTTTCAAAAGAATTTAAGATATGGCTGTCCGGCTATCTTCAGCCTCCAGTCGACTGTGTTATCAATTTCTGTAACATAGTAAGGAATAGTGTTGCTCGCGAATATTCGCAATTCGAATATTATTCGCGAATATCGCTATATCGAATATAGCGCTATATATTCGTAATTACGAATATTCGTTTTTTTTTTTTTTTTTTTGTTTTTTTTTCACAGTACACATCACAGTGATCACCCCTCTCTGCTTCCAGCTTGTGTGGTGTAAAGAAGGCTGTAATACTACTGTGTGAGACTGGCGTGCTAAAATTCGCATATGCGAAAATTCGCATATGCTACTTTTCGCATATGCGAATTTGTACGCTTGCATATACCAATATTCACATATATTAATTTTCGCATACGCGAATATTCGCATATGCGAAAATAAAACGAGAATATAACGAATATGCGAATATTCGCGAATATAAGACGAATATTCGCCCATATATTCGCGAATATTCGCGAATTCGAATATGGCCTATGCCGCTCAACACTAGTAAGGAACACAACAGAACAGGGAAATGGCGAGGAGGGGTAAAGAAAGGGTATCTAATTACACACATATCAGGTCTCGTAATAAAACCCTAGGGGCCGACAGCAAGGGAAATCCCCAAGCCGTACGGCCGGGAGATCTCAGTACAGAGACAAATAGCTTAGAGTGTGCCTCGGAAGAGCCAGCTCCCACAGATTCAAAGCCTGCCTATACCCCAAGACTGCAACCAGTGCGTGTGTATGGAGGAAAACAACTCTAGTAAACTTAGAACCATCCAACTGGGATCTCAGAGAAGAGCAGGAGAGTCAAAGCTAGGAAAGCAAAAAAAAATGGGAGACTCAAGATGAGAGTGATGACCAAGGCGATAAGGCAGAGGGCTATGAGAAGGCTGCTGATTTGAAAGTTCAAGAAGTCAAAGACGGGAGGAGAGGAAGAAGAAGTGGGGGGTAGGACAAGAGCAAAAAGGCAGATGACAAAGGAAGGGGAAGAGAGGGCCCCCCCCTCTCTTCCCCTTCCTTTGTCATCTGCCTTTTTGCTCTTGGGGGGGGGGGGGAGGGAAAGGCGAAGAAGGTGGAAAGACGGAGAAAGCCGAAAAGGCGGAAAGGGTGGAAAAGGAGGGGAAAGCGGAAAAGGTGGAAAGGTTGAAAAGGTCCAGTCCAAGAAGCATGCAAGGTCAGGAGGAAGGGAGACAAGGCAAATGCGTAGGAAGCATAGCGGAAGAGGATGGAGAGGTGGAGGGAGAGGGAGGATATGCCAACAGGCTTGTGGAGTGGTGTTTCCACAGTGTCCAAATTTTATGAAAGCTATTATGGGTGTAAGTGCTCCAACTAGCTAATTTCTTCATCCTGCACAAGTCCTTTTGATGTGGGTCAATGAGGGTGGTGACACCAACCAATGAAGGGGTATCAGGGCCTTCACCACAGAGAGCAAGTGGGCCACCGACTTTTTATGTAGGTTACAATCAGCATTAGAGAGTCCCAAAAGCACCAACGTGGGTGTCAGCCTAATCTGTTTGCCCAATATGAGGGAGATCCGCCTACCTATTTCTGTCCAGAATGGGGCAATGAGCGGGCAGAACCACCAGATATGTGAAAGTGAACCCCTACCCCCCTGGCACCACGAACAGATGTCTGTAGGGGCAAGGCCCCAGCTATGTAGCAATTCCAGTGTACGATACCATCTAGTCAGAAGTTTGTAGTGGCCCTCCTGCTGTTTTACACACCTCGAGAAGCCGTGGGAGTGTCTCAGTGTGTAAGCAAAAAAAATCCAACTCTTTCTCCCAGGAAAGTAAAAACATCGGGACCGAGGACTCAGCTTCCTGCACCACATGTAAGTGCACTGAGCGAAAAGTGAGCTTTGATTGAGGGGCAACCAGCGCCACCTTCTCCAGCCAATCAAGGTCATCCCCAAGAACAGACACCTTTAGCATGACGGCACAAGCCCTTCTGATTAAGTAGCAGTGGTAAAAATTAAGAGTGACTGTCAGCAACAGCACCTGAAGATGTCTAGGCATCTGGGGTTCGGAAATAGAGCATAAGTCTTTAAGTGGGACACTGTCCAACTGCAGCCAGATGTCATCTACACCTATCGATTGAGGGTGAGTGATGTAGGGCATAAGGATCTTGTATCTATTCTAAGAATAGGTCATCAATATTTAAGTTGCAGAAAATCCTATTAGTAAATAAAATATAACATTTTTGCTCTTACAAATGTATACATATATTAACTATAAAAATATATAGCACAGCAAAGTAGAAAATATTCTGCTTATTTCGTTACCTCAACTGATCTTCTTACCATTTGTTGTTGCAGAAGAGAATGATGAGTATTCCTGTTCTAATTTACTGAAATATTAATTTCAGGAGCTTTTTCTTGATATTTTAACTCCGACTAGGGTGAAACAAAACAGAAACATTTACTATACAACTATAATTGATATAAAAAGCAAACATTTACTATACAACTATAATTGATATAAAAAGCAACACTCCACCTTTGACTTGCAAAGCTAGAATCTTTATGATACTAATCTGTTAAATTTATTTTTCTTGTTATGTGTTAATATTTAGAGATTTGATGGCACAGAGTACTATTGGGAATTGCTATAGGTATCAATCGAAAAACTTCACTTTGGGTAGGGTCACAGGTAACGGATCCGCAGCGTATTTTACGCCGATGACCAGACCCTATATTGTGCCTCCAGCTGTTCGCCTCATGTCCTGCTCGCAGTGGCAATGCGCCACTCTGAGCAGCCACACAAGCCTGCGAGTGACTGCTCGTACTCGCAGTGTATTCATAGTAATTGCGATGCGGACGCGATATCTTAGTACGCTGCGCATGCGTGTGGTGACTCGCAAGTTCTTGTGTGGCTGCTCAGAGTGGTGCATTGCTGATGCGAGCAGGACATTGGGGGCAGGGGGGACAGCTGGAGGCACAATATAGGGTCGGGTCATCGTCAGATCCGCAGCCTAAAATACGCTGTGGATCCGTTACGTGTGGTCCTACCCTTGAAGGGAAAATAACTCCTACCCCATTACATTTGACTGAATCAACCTTCAAACAAGGACAAGGTATGTTTTTAATCGTTTATGTTGTTGTATTGTAAGAATTTGTCAAAGCCTTTCTTGAAACCATCAACTGTTAGGCTAGTTTTATACTGTGTTTTGTTCTCCATCACAGGTATCCATTAGCCAAGAATGGAATGCAGTGGGTGCCATTAATTTTTTATGGCCCAATCTGAGTCCATTCGAGCTGTATACGCTATTCTAACCAGACTCAAAAGCATAGCATGCAGTGTTAAAATAGCATATAAAAGCTGAATATACAGGGTTATTAGGTATTGAATGGCATCTGGTGCGCTCCGCCACAGTATACATGGGCATCTTGTTCCTAGTCAGGATGCTGACAGATACCTGTGACAGAAAGTAAAAACACAATATGAACCTAGCTTATTGCTGTGACCAGCTCCTGAGTCTATTTCAAATATTCAAAGCTCTTAGGCTTGGTTCACTCTACAGCATTAAGGAGCAGAATTCTGCTTAGAAATTATGCTCCGAAATTTTGATGTACCTGAATCCCAATGCTGTCAATGGCATATTGCTTTACAGTGCAGGCTACAGGATTTCAGTGGTGGACATTCTGCCACTGAAATTCCACCACTTATTCTTTTGATGGAACCCAAGCGGAACACATTGCTGTCTATAGACTGGTAATTGAGATTTTAGCATCAACTGATACACTTGGCGAGGGGCACACTCAAAATTTCAAACTGAAGATTCCTCAGTGTGAACCCTGCCTTCAAGTCATGTCACTTTTGAAAACTGACCTTTTTGTTTTTCCTTTAACCAGAATGGCTCCTTGTCCAATTGTTTTTTGAGAGGACTTTACATTGATCAGCTGTTTGTTAGACATATGCAGAATGGAAAAATTTGTTTCTATTATTTTACTTTTGTTTTGTTAAAGAGTACCCGTCATCAAACAATATTTTGTAAACTTACTCAGATTATATTGCCTAACTACTCCTAACACCCCTCCTGCCCTTAAAAACTTTTTTCCAAGCTTTAAAAATCTCTGTATCATGCGTTTCCCCCTGCTCACATTGTGTCAGCTCTTGGCAGGAGAAAGTGGGCATTTCCCAGCAGGCGCGACATCACTGAAGCTTGCGAGAGCTGTGCCTCGCCATGCCCCGCCCGCACTTCCTGAGTTTCGTCTCCTGCCAGGCCGGGAGGACATGTTTTTATAAATCTCCCCCAACTTCTCTCTCTCAGTCACAAGATTTACTTCCTACTTAAACATCTTCTCTGTCTGCAGTCTGACTCAACAGAAACACAGATGGGATAAGCTGGTTGGCCAAAAAAGATGCCAAAAAACACATGAAATTAACGCCGCCCATCTGAAAAACGTATTGAATTAATTCAAATGCATCTTTATTATGCTTTTTAGATTAAAAAAGTCAATTGTATTTATTTTACACCATTTTCGTTAACTTATTTATCGTTTTGCATCATTTGGATTTTTGTAATTTCTTTCTATTAAAGGGGTATTCCAGGCAAAAACTTTTTTTATATATCAACTGGCTCCGGAAAGTTAAACAGATTTGTAAATTACTTCTATTAAAAAATCTTAATCCTTCTAATAGTTATTAGCTTCTGAAGTTTTCTTTCTAACTGCTCAATGATGATGTCACGTCCCGGGAGCCGGGACAGGAGTCATCAGAAAGCAGTTAGACAGAAAAAAACAACTCAACTTCAGAAGCTAATAACTATTCCAAGGATTAAGATTTTTTTAATCAAAGTAATTTACAAATCTGTTTAACTTTCCGGAGCCAGTTGATATATATAAAAAAGTTTTGGCCTGGAATACCCCTTTAATATTTTTATTTGTACTAGTATATGAATACATTTAATTAGTTTTTTTTTTTTATAAATCAGAATGTCGGAATAGATAAATATTCCTACAAAAATCAATTTATTACAGATATAATTGCATATGCCTATTTTTTATTCATCACATTTTTGAATGGACCCTTTCTACATATGTACACCTGTGATGGAGATTTATCAACCTGTCTTATAGTAAGATTCTGTTTGTTGCCCATAGTAACCAATCACAGCTCAGCTTTCATTTCTCATTTTGCTCTGATAAAATGAAAGCTGATCTCTGATTGGTTGCTATTAACTACAAAGAACATCATACAATAGACAGCCTGATGATCTTCCCCTGTTTAACCCTAGATGACTCTTAACAATCAGCATCCAATAAACTACTGCTGTGGATATTACCGTATTTATCGGCGTATAACACGCACTTTTTAGGCTAAAATTTTTAGCCTAAAGTCTGTGTGCGTGTTATACGCCGATACACCCCCAGGAAAGGCAGGGGGAGAGAGGCCGTTGCTGCCCGCTTCTCTCCCCCTGCCTTTCCTGGGGTCTAGAGCGCTGCTGTCGGCCCTTTTCACCCCCTGGTTATCGGCGCCGCTGCCCGTTCTGTCCCCCTGACTATCAGTGCCGGCGCCGATAGCCAGGGAGAGAGAGGCGGCGCCGACAGCCAGGGGGAGAGAAGGGGCAGCGGCACCCATTGCCGGCGCCGCTGCCCTGTTGCCTCCCCCCATCCCCGGTGGCATAATTACCTGAGTCGGGTCCGCGCTGCTCCAGGCCTCCGGTGTGCGTCCCCGGCGTCGTTGCTATGCGCTGAACGGCGCGGCACATGACATCAGAGCGCCGCGCCGTGCATAGCAACGACGCTGGGGACGCACGACGGAGTCCTGGAGCAGCGCGGACCCGACTCAGGTAATTATGCCACCGGGGATGGGGGGAGGCAACAGGGCAGCGGCGCCGGCAATGGGTGCCGCTGCCCCTTCTCTCCCCCTGGCTGTCGGCGCCGCTTCTCTCCCCCTGGCTATCGGCGCCGGCACCGATAGTCAGGGGGACAGAACGGGCAGCGGTGCCGATAACCAGGGGGTGAAAAGGGCTGACAGCAGCGCTCTAGACCCCAGGAAAGGCAGGGGGAGAGAAGCGGGCAGCGACGGCCTCGCTCCCTCTGCCTTTCCTGGGGGTATATCGGGGTATACACGCGCACACACGCACCCTCATTTTACCATGGATATTTGGGTAAAAAACTTTTTTTACCCAAATATCCTTGGTAAAATGAGGGTGCGTGTTATAGGCCGGTGCGTGGTATACCCCGATAAATACGGTATTTAAAGGAAACTTATTATCATGCAGGCAGCATAAAACACTGTCAGGCTCACTACTTTACATCCATCTATGATTCACACTGGCCAGGAGCTAGGCTTCTATCTGGGAAGTGCCAGCCATCTCCTCCCCATTCCTCTAGGTGTGAATGATAGATCTCTTATAATTACTGTATATGGAGAGATCTATCAATCCTACCAGGTAGTTGAGAAGCAGGTTGGGACCACCAAGATGACTTAAAGCCCAGTTCTCTGCTGGCTTCAAACTATGATTTCTCTGAAATGCTGCTACTGGATTCCAGATGGTTGTAATAAGGGCGCCTATGCCTGTTCCATGTTGTCTGTGCTTTAACTGCAGCCAATTTCCTTTTTTACATTTTCTCCAAGACACAACTGATTCCAAGCCTTCGAACAGGATATCCCATCTAATGATTTTGGTTTTCTATGTTCATGGCTAGTCTTACACTTTTAATCGGACTATCCACAAGCTTTCACTTTTTGGAGCAAAAAACGATCTGGCTGGCTCCCCATGGAGCCCTTCTAAAGCCCAGATGACTGCATTAATACAATTAAGCAGCCCTCTACACAACGTTCGGCATAAGTTCTTCCGGTGGCCCGGTAACACCTTATTCATTGCTGTTTTTTTTGTCACTACAAACCTGTGTTTGGGCTTATGTTTTGGGCTGTGATCTATAGATATTATACATACCAATTTGACATAGATTATATTTTTTGATCCATTTTCCGACTTTGTTCGTACACCGTACAGCAGTGGTCTCAAACTGTGGCCCTCTAGATGTTGCAAAACATCAACTTCCAGCATGCCTGGACAGCCGTTGGCTGCAGCAATGTGTTTTTTTTTTTTTGCTTGTTTATATTTTGTTTATTTGAGAACTCTGAAGGGGGTGGGGTTGATTTGAATTATTATCGCCAAAGCATACAGCAAACAATGTTTACATGCCGCTGTCAGCTTTGACAGCGACATTTAAACAGTTAATAGCCAGCAATGAAAATCGCTCTGTAGCTGCAATTGTCTGCTGCTGCTGAGCCTTCTCCATACACCCTTAACTGGGCCATTGCGAATATATCGGTCATGCGTTATGATTAAAATTAACAACTGTAAGTAATTAATATGTAAAAAAATATTGTCTATCTTCTGTAATATAGTGTTTATTAAAATGATGACTTACATCTTCACTGTCAGTTGAATCTGGCTCTTCTGCCTCAGCTTCTTCATCAGTAACAACTTTCCCTGGCAAAATGTCATCCAGCCAGCTCAGATCATGTAAAGAGAAAATACACTCCATTGCCTTCCGTATACCAGCAAGAGCCAACAGCTAAAACAAAATAAATGTTTAGATATAGCATATAATTAACTATTAGAATTGCAAGCAGGTGTGAACAGAGTTTGAAAATTTGGCTATGACCTTTAGAGTAGTTCACTTAGAATATATAGGTAGGCATAGCTGGCAGCCAGTGGCTGTATGTATAACCACATGCCATAATTAAACCCAGGCTAAACACAAGCCAGAGATGAGGAATATAACATAGTTTGTCAACCAGTTTAAAAATTATGGATGATGTGTTTTCTAACCAGGGAGCCTCCAGCTGTTGCTAAATTATTTCTCTCCCACCCATCACCTGACTAGTGATGTCACATCTCAACGCACTGAAACCTGGGAAAACCTGAGACCTGAGTAATTTTGTATGCTGTTAAAAATAAATATTGGGGCAAAAATCACAGAAGAATTGCAAGACCACACACAGCAGGTACAGACACTATATTGTGAACTACACTAACTTTACAGCCCCTGTAGCATAGTCAAATAAAAAAAGATCCTTTAAGACTTTCAAAGCCCATTTTAGCCTCAGCAATTGGCCGTAGTAATTGGCTGCAGTGGGTTAAGAACATCAGCAACAGAGCCAATGCTGGACTGGGCAAGATGTGTAGGAAGAAGTTTGTTATTTTACTCTTGCTGGATGCCGTTTAATTTTTAAATAATTTGGAATACCTTTTAAAGCTTATTAGTAATTTCTAAGTCAAAATTCACAGCATCTGTCATGAAATTCTCCCAGTGTCTAATATTAATCCCATTGCCTCTCACACCTCCTCTTCCTTTAAAATCTTCAACCTACCAGAAGATTATGTATTCAGGCTCTCTTCTTCTCACACTACCTCTCTTTCCCCCCAGCTGTAATAACCTACCTTACTAAAATAGTTGGGGCAGATTTATTTAAGGCAATGGAACCCAAAAAGGGGTGGGGGGGGGGGTATCCAGCTCCCAGGAAAAAAAATTAGTAAAAGTCCAAAATTATATTATTCCATTTTAAAATAAGGATGAAAGAAAAAAACACCCAGTGAAGATAAAACCTCTACGCTGGCGCGTTTCAGAGCAATGGGTCCTTAGTCATGGCACAGGAGGGACTGTAAACTAACCTTTTATACTCTGCATATCAACACATAATTCAGGAGGAACCCACCTCCCAACTGGAAGTTGGCATCTGCCGTCACTTCCTGGGAGGGATTCCGGATTCTCACAGCATTAACCCATTCCTGTATTGCATTTAGGTTTAATATAGATGTCTGTACAGACAATAAATCCTTTTAGGAAAGGCTTCAACAAAAAAAGAGAAAAAATTCAAGGAGGAAAAAGAAAATATAAAACTCAGTACTAGATATATAAACCTGATCGTCCATGTCACAAAGAAGAAGAAAAAAAAAGAACAAAAACATTTCCTTTTTTCTTTTCTTTTCTCTCCCCTTTTCTTCTCTTCTTTTTCTCCTGGGGGAAAGAAAAAATTATATGTATGCGTATGTGAAGTATGATTACTGGAAAATTTTTCCAAAATTTTAAGAAAGAAAATGTTTCCAGGGTATTTCAAAATAGACTTCCAAAAACTTCATAAGAATTTTAGGCACACCAAAAAATATATAATATATATGAAGGCACAGTAATAATAGGACAAGTCGTTGTGAAAATTTAACCCTTTTGGGTGACGGGAGTCTAATTTTAATATCCAGAACGCCTCTCTCTTGAAGACTGCATGAGGTCTCCTCCTCTCTCTCGGGGCGAGGCACACATTCTATACCTGTAACCTGAATAGATTGCGGATCACCTGTGTGCACTTCCCAAATATGCCCGAAAGTGCACGAGAACCACCAATCTCTCCCAGTTTCACATTGAAATGTTCGTAGAAACAAAAAAACAAAAAAAAAAAAAAGGTAAATCATTACAGGGAAGACTGTCTAACAGTGATTTCAAAGAAAGTTGCAACAATTGCTGACTGAGTACAGTAGGCAATAATAAATGTTCCCGTATGAGGTGCAGCCTATGCAAATATATGACACATACCAAACAGTTTTATTCTCCAGTCAACGGAAAAATCTATAAGATAAAATCTTTTATAAATTGTAAGACCACACGTGGTATAATCTGCACACAATGCAATGTACAATACATAGGCTGCACCTCAAGGAAACTAAAAAGATGTTTCTACGAACATTTCAATGCAAACCGGGAGAGATTGGTGGTTCTCGTGCACTCTCTGGCCTGAGCAGGCATATTTGGGAAGTGCATGCAGGTGACCCACAATCTATTCAGGTTACAGGTATAGAATGTGTGCCTCGCCCCGAGAGAGGAGGAGACCTCATGCAGTCTTCAAGAGAGAGGCGTTCTGGATATTAAAATTAGACTCCCGCCACCCGAAAGGGTTAAATTTTCGCAACGACTTGTCCTATTTTTACTGAGCCTTCATATATATTATATATTTTTTGGTATGCCTAAAATTCTTATGAAGTTTTGGAAGTCTATTTTGAAATATCCTAGAAATATTTTCTTTCTTAAAATTTTGGGAAAAATCTTTCAGTAATCATACTTCACATACACATACATATAATTTTTTCTTTCCCCCAGGGGAAAATGAAGAGAAGAAAAGAGGAGATAAAAGAAAAAAGAAAAGAAAAAAGGAAATGTTTTTTTTTTTTTCTTCTTTGTGACATGGACGATCAGTTTTATATATGTAGTACTGAGTTTAAAGGGGTACTCCGATGAAAACCTTTTTTCTTTTAAATCAACTGGTGGCAGAAAGTTAAACATATTTGTAAATTACTTCTATTATAAAATCTTTATCCTTCCTGTACTTATTAGCTGCTGAATACTACAGAGGAAATTATTTTCTTTTTGGAATGCTCTCTGATGACATCACGAGCACAGTGCGCTCTGCTGATGTTACTATAATAATAATAATGCTTTATTTATTGTTGTTCTTAGTGGGATTTGATCCCAAGTCCCCAGCACTGCAAGGCAGCAGTGCTAACCACTGAGCCACCATGCTGCCCTTATCATACATCTGCTATGCATGGTTGCTAAAATGGACAGAGATGTCAGCAGAGAGCACTGTGCTCGTGATGTCATCAGTGTTCCAAAAAAGAAAGGAATTTCCTCTGTAGCATTCAGCAACTAATAAGTACTGGAAAGATTAAGATTTTTTAATAAAAGTAATTTACAAATATATTTAACTTTCTGCCACCAGTTGATTTAAAAGAAAAAAGGGTTTCACCGGAGTACCCCTTTAATATTTTCTTTTTCCTCCTTGAATTTTTTTGTTGTTGTTGAAGCCTTTCCTAAAAGGTTTTATCGTCTGTACGGACGTCTATATTAAACCTAAATGCAATGCAGGAATGGGTCCGGAATCCCTCCCAGGAAATGACGGCAGATGCCAACTTCCAGTTGGGAGGTGGGTTCCTCCTGAATTATGTGTTGATATGCAGTGTATAAAAGGTTAGTTTACAGTCCCTCCTGTGCCATGACCAAGGACCCATTGGTCCGAAATGTGTCAACATAGAGGTTTTATCTTCACTGGGTGTTGTTTTTCTTTCATGCTTATTTTAAAATGGATTAATTAAATTTTGGACTTTTAGGGTACGTTCCCACACGGCGTATTTTGCTGCGTATTTGCTGCGTATTTGGTGCTGCGTATTTTCCTACCCATTGACTTCAACAGAGAAAATAAAATACGCAGCAGCAAATACGCAGCAAATACGCCGTGTGGGAATGTACCCTTAATCATTCTTTCCTGGGAGCTGGATACCCCCCCCCCCCGCCCCTTTTTGGGTTCCATTGCCAAATTGCACCAAGGAGATGGCTCGGCATCATCCTGGATTCCAAAGCATATGAGTGCCTGGAACTAATCCAACACGAGCCGTGAGCTGGCTACAATTTTTTTCTTTGACTGTATGCAGATTTATGTAAGCTGTCTTAACCCCTTGAGCATTATTCTGTTTTTGCACTTTCGTTTTTACCTCCTTACCTTTTAAAAATCATAACCCTTTAAATTTTGCACCTACAGACCCATATGATGGCTTGTTTTTCGCGCCACAAATTTTACTTTATAATGACATCAGTCATTTTACCAAAAAATCTACGGTGAAACAAAAAAAATATTTGGGAATTGAAAAAAAAAAAAAGCCATTTTATAATTTTTGGGGGTTTCCGTTTCTATGCTGTGCATTTTTGGGTAAAAATGACACCTTATTTTTATTCTGTAGGTCAATACAATTAAAATTATACCCTACTTTAATTGGTTTGATTTTGTTTTACTTCTGGTAAAAATCATAACTACATGCATGAAAATTTAAAAATTAAACATTTAAAAATTTTACATTTAAAAATGTCCTCTTCTGACCCCTATAACTTTTTTATTTTTCTGCATACGGGGCGGTATGAGGGCTAATTTTTTGCACCGTGATCTGAAGTTTTTATTGGTACCATTTTTGTTTCGATGGGACTATTTGATCACCTTTTATTTTATTTTTATGGCATAAAAAGTGACCAAAAATACGCTATTTTTGACTTTACAATTTTTTTACATGTACGCTATTGACCGTGCGGTTAAATTAATGATATATTTTTATAGTTCGGACATTTAAGTACGCGGCAATACCACATATGTATATATTGATTTTTATTTACATCGGTTTTTTTTATGGGAAAAGGGGGGCGATTCAAACTTTGGGGGCGAAGGGGTTAAATCACTTTTTTTTTTTTACACCTCTTATTACCCCCATAGGGAACTATAACATGCAATACATTGATGGCATACACTGATCAATGCTATGTCATAGCTTAGCCATTGATTGCATAGCCATTGATTGCTCCAGCTTGGATTTCAGGCATGGAGCAATCAAACGACGATTGGATGCCGAGGAGGAAGGTAGGGACCCTCCTCATGTCCACACAGCTGATCGGGACCGCCGCGGTGCCGGGAAGCATTTTTTTAAAACTTTAGACACGGCGATCAACTTTGATCGCTGCGTCTTAAGAGTTAATACCAGGCATCACCGTGATTGGTATTAGCCACGGGTCCTGATGTTGCTAGGTGCCGGGCCCAACCTGCATGCCCCCGCGTTATAGCACGGGAACGGGCTCAGGGCATACAGGTAAAGCTTAGCCAAGCATTTCTCCAGACCATTTTTCTAATAAACTTCATTAAAAATGTTATTGCTAAAGATGTGAAATAAATGTTTAAAAACATGGCCACTAGGGGTCTCTGTCTTTTTAATCTTGAAAACCAACCCTGATATCTAGGGCTCTTTGGTCCTGAGAACGAAGAAAAGTACCGAAATTATGAAGGGAGGGGGAGTGGGGTTGTGGTTTTCTCTCTCCTCTGCTCACTCAGTACAGTGTATAATCCAGCTTTCAACTGTGTGAGGAGAACACCTGTGGGATCCAGACAAGATGCAGACAGCTTGCAGCCTCTTCAGTTGAGAAGCATTTACATGCACAGTAGTTTCACATGGCTGCATTAGAGTTATTAAGAGCATGCATGGCAGCATTAAAATTATATAGAGCATGCATTTAGGCAATATGCTTTGCAAATGTTAATATGTTTGTGTAGACCTCATGACAAGGGAGAGGGGAAGGGGGAGGAGAAGGGCTCATCATACTTCAGGGGAAATGCCCCGAGCCTCTGAGAGGAGTTCAGAAGACTGATCACAATTATACATAGATGAAAAGGTGTTTTACATATTAACACATGCATATTATGTACAGTATACAGGTCTTAGGGAACATTACTACACCGATTTAAGCATTTTTTGGCTTTAAGTTTCTAACTAATGACAGTAACACTTTAAAGCATTGCTCAAAAATAATGGCGGCCACACAAAATTTTTATACTTTGGACCCAACTATGGGCACGTCCATTAATCGGTTAGCGATGAATAGTAACTGAGCCCAGCGTAGGGTAACCTGTCATGCAGGGAAATGGTAAAGTGGCGAGCTCTGGACAGTTACTTTATGTACTGTCATGTACTTCATGACAGGTTACGCTCCGCCAGGCTCAGTGAATATTTATCGGCTAACATCATAACCGTCAGAAGTTACTGATGATAACTGAGAACATTGGTTAATAATAATAAGGAGCCACTGCTCCATTATTCTATGGCATTCTTTGTAAATCTCTAACAGGATATCATCCTGTTGTTTTACCCACAGGATAGCAGACCAATTTTTCTATTATGGGCACTACTGTGCCACGATAATAACATAGTGTTCAATGGTTGTTTTATATATATATATATATATGAGACAGCCTCCACTGGAGAGAACTTATTTATTTGAGCACAAATAGTTACATTTATTGTCACTTTAATTTTAATACTCACCATCCTGATGATGTCACCTGCTTAAAGACACTGATGGTGTTGTATACATAGTGGTTCGAGATAAGCGAAATTACAGTAATTTGATTTGTCACGAACTTCTCAGCTCGGCGGTTGCTTACATTAGCCTACATAAATTAGTCCAGCTTTCAGGTGCTTCGGTGGGCTGGAAAAGGTGGATACAGTCCAAAGAGACTCTCTCCTAGGACTGTATCCACCTTTTCCAGCCCACCGGAGCACCTGAAAGCTTAACTAATTTATGCAGGCTAAAGTCAGCAACTGCCGAGCCAAGAAGTTCGTGACCAATCGAATCACTGTAAGTTCGCTCATTTCTAATAGTGGTGCATTAGTCCCCTTAAGGTGAGAGGCATTATTGCTTGGGGTTTGTGGGTAGGGACATTCTTATTATATCTGTATGTTTCATGTTCTACTCCCCTTGAGTTGAAAAAAAAATCACTACTCAGTCAAGTGTTGTAACTTGATAAGTTGTACTGTATTGTGCCTTAGGTACCGTAGGTTTGGACCGATATAGGACTTAGTCCTTCCTATTTTTATCTTGTGGTTATGGATAAGACACATTTACACTAACACTGTTACGCCGAGCGCTCCGGGTCCCCGCTCCTCCCCGGAGCGCTCGCTTCACTCTCGCTACCGCAGCGCTCCGGGCAGCTCCACTGACCCGGTGCGCTGCGATACCGTCTCCAGCCGGGATGCGATTCGCGATGCGGGTGGCGCCCGCTCGCGATGCGCATCCCGGCTCCCGTACCTGACTCGCTCTCCGTCTGTCCTGTCCCGGCGCGCGCGGCCCCGCTCCCTAGGGCGCGCGCGCGCCGGGTCTCTGCGATTTAAAGGGCCACTGCGCCGCTGATTGGCGCAGTGGTTCCAATTAGTGTGTTCACCTGTGCACTCCCTATTTATACCTCACTTCCCCTTCACTCCCTCGCCGGATCTTGTTGCCATTGTGCCAGTGAAAGCGTTTCCTTGTGTGTTCCTAGCCTGTGTTCCAGACCTCCTGCCGTTGCCCCTGACTACGATCCTTGCTGCCTGCCCCGACCTTCTGCTACGTCCGACCTTGCTTCTGTCTACTCCCTTGTACCGCGCCTATCTTCAGCAGCCAGAGAGGTTGAGCCGTTGCTAGTGGATACGACCTGGTCACTACCGCCGCAGCAAGACCATCCCGCTTTGCGGCGGGCTCTGGTGAAAACCAGTAGTGACTTAGAACCGGTACACTAGCACGGTCCACGCCAATCCCTCTCTGGCACAGACGATCCACCTCCTGCCAGCCGGCATCGTGACAGTAGATCCGGCCATGGATCCCGCTGAAGTTCCTCTGCCAGTTGTCGCCGACCTAACCACGGTGGTCGCCCAGCAGTCACAACAGATAGCGCAACAAGGCCACCAGCTGTCTCAACTGACCGTGATGCTACAGCAGCTACTACCACAGCTTCAGCAATCATCTTCTCCGCCAGCTCCTGCACCTCCTCCGCAGCGAGTGGCCGCTTCAGGCCTACGACTATCCTTGCCGGATAAATTTGATGGGGACTCTAAATTTTGCCGTGGCTTCCTTTCTCAATGTTCCCTGCACTTGGAGATGATGTCGGACCAGTTTCCCACTGAAAGGTCTAAGGTGGCTTTCGTAGTCAGCCTTCTGTCTGGAAAAGCTCTGTCGTGGGCTACACCGCTCTGGGACCGCAATGACCCCGTCACTGCCTCTGTACACTCCTTCTTCTCGGAAATTCGAAGTGTCTTTGAGGAACCTGCCCGAGCCTCTTCTGCTGAGACTGCCCTGTTGAACCTGGTCCAGGGTAATTCTTCCGTTGGCGAGTACGCCGTACAATTCCGTACTCTTGCTTCAGAACTATCCTGGAATAATGAGGCCCTCTGCGCGACCTTTAAAAAAGGCCTATCCAGCAACATTAAAGATGTTCTGGCCGCACGAGAAATCCCTGCTAACCTACATGAACTCATCCATCTAGCCACTCGCATTGACATGCGTTTTTCCGAAAGGCGTCAGGAGCTCCGCCAGGATATGGACTTTGTTCGCACAAGGCGTTTTTTCTCCCCGGCTCCTCTCTCCTCTGGTCCCCTGCAATCCGTTCCTGTGCCTCCCGCCGTGGAGGCTATGCAGGTTGACCGGTCTCGCCTGACACCTCAAGAGAGGACACGACGCCGCATGGAGAATCTCTGCCTGTACTGTGCCGGTACCGAACACTTCCTGAAGGATTGTCCTATCCGTCCTCCCCGCCTGGAAAGACGTACGCTGACCCCGCACAAAGGTGAGACAGCCCTTGATGTCAACTCTGCTTCTCCGCGTCTTACTGTGCCTGTGCGGGTATCCGCCTCTACCTTCTCCTTCTCTACTATGGCCTTCTTGGATTCCGGATCTGCAGGAAATTTTATTTTGGCCTCTCTCACCAACAGGTTCAACATCCCGCTGACCAGTCTCGCCAGACCTCTCTACATCAATTGTGTTAACAATGAAAGATTGGACTGTACCATACGTTTCCGCACGGAGCCCCTCCTAATGTGCATCGGATCTCACCATGAAAAAATTGAGTTTTTGGTCCTCCCCAATTGCACTTCCGAAATTCTCCTTGGACTACCCTGGCTTCAACACCACTCCCCTACCCTGGATTGGTCCACTGGGGAGATCAAGAGTTGGGGCCCCTCTTGTTCCAAGGACTGTCTTAAACCGGTTCCCAGTACTCCCTGCCGTGACCCTGTGGTTCCTCCTGTAACCGGTCTCCCTAAGGCCTATATGGACTTTGCGGATGTTTTTTGCAAAAAACAAGCTGAGACTTTACCTCCTCACAGGCCTTATGACTGTCCCATTGACCTCCTCCCGGGTACTACTCCACCCCGGGGCAGAATTTATCCTCTCTCTGTCCCAGAGACTCTTGCTATGTCTGAGTATATCCAGGAAAATTTAAAGAAGGGCTTTATCCGCAAATCTTCCTCCCCTGCCGGAGCCGGATTTTTCTTTGTGTCCAAAAAAGATGGCTCTCTACGTCCTTGCATTGACTACCGCGGTCTTAATAAAATCACTGTAAAAAACCGCTACCCCCTACCTCTCATCTCTGAACTCTTTGATCGCCTCCAAGGTGCCCACATCTTTACCAAACTGGACTTAAGAGGTGCCTATAATCTCATTCGCATCAGAGAGGGGGATGAATGGAAAACGGCATTTAACACCAGAGATGGACACTTTGAGTATCTGGTGTCACGATGCCGGCTGGCAGGTAGTGGATCCTCTGTGCCAGAGAGGGATTGGCGTGGACCGTGCTAGTGGACCGGTTCTAAGCCACTACTGGTTTTCACCAGAGCCCGCCGCAAAGCGGGATGGTCTTGCTGCGGCGGTAGTGACCAGGTCGTATCCACTAGCAACGGCTCACCTCTCTGGCTGCTGAAGATGCTGAAGATAGGCGTGGTACAAGGGAGTAGGCAGAAGCAAGGTCGGACGTAGCAGAAGGTCGGGGGCAGGCGGCAAGGATCGTAGTCAGGGGCAACGGCAGGAGGTCAGGAACACGGACTAGGAACAGACAAGGGAACGCTTTCACTAGGCACAAGTGCAACAAGATCCGGCAAGGGAGTGCAAGGGAAGTGAGGTAATATAGGGAAGTGCACAGGTGATTACCCTAATTGGAACCACTGCGCCAATCAGCGGCGCAGTGGCCCTTTAAATCGCAGAGACCCGGCGCGCGCGCGCCCTAGGGAGCGGGGCCGCGCGCGCCGGGACAGAACAGACGGGGAGCGAGTCAGGTAGGGGAGCCGGGGTGCGCATCGCGAGCGGGCGCTACCCGCATCGCGAATCGCATCCCGGCTGGCAGCGGGATCGCAGCGCCCCGGGTCAGAGGACGTGACCGGAGCGCTGCAGCAGAGAGAGAGAAGCGAGCGCTCCGGGGAGGAGCGGGGACCCGGAGCGCTCGGCGTAACAGTACCCCCCCCCTTGGGTCTCCCCCTCTTCTTGGGGCCAAAGAACCTGAGGAAAAAAAACTCAATTTTTCCGTGATGAGGTCCGATGCAAATTAGGAGGGGTTCTGTGTGGAAACGTACGAGACAGTCCAATCTTTTATTGTAAAAACAATAGATGTAGAGGGGTCTGGCGAGACTGGTCACAGGAACGTAGAACCTGTTGATGAGAGAGGCCAAAAAAAATTTTCCTGCAGATCCGGAATCCAAGAAGAGCATAGTAGAGAAGGAGAAGGTAGAGGCAGATATCCGCACAGGCACAGTAAGGCGTGGAGAAGCAGAGTTGACATCAAGAACTGTGTCACCTTTGTGCGGAGTCAGCGTACGTCTTTCCAGGCGGGGAGGACGGATAGGACAATCCTTCAGGAAGTGTTCGGTACCGGCATAGTACAGGCAAAGATTCTCCATGCGGCGTCGTGTCCTCTCTTGAGGTGTCAAGCAAGACCGGTCAACTTGCATAGCCTCCGCGGCGGGAAGCACAGGAACAGATTGCAGAGGACCAGAGGAGAGAGGAGCCGGAGAGAAAAAACGCTTCGTGCGAACAAAGTCCATATCCAGGCGGAGCTCCAGACGCCATCCGGAAGAACGCATGTCAATGCGAGTGGCTAGATGAATGAGTTCATGTAGGTCAGCAGGAGTCTCTCGTGCGGCCAGAACATCTTTAATGTTGCTGGATAGGCCTTTTTTAAAGGTCGCGCAGAGAATCTCACTATTCCAGGACAACTCGTAAGCAAGAGCACGGAACTGAATGGCGTACTCGCCAACGGAAGAAACACCCTGGGCCAGGTTCAGCAGGGCAATCTCGGCTGAAGAAGCTCGGGCAGGTTCCTCAAAGACACTTCGAATTTCCGAGAAGAAGGAGTGTACAGAGGCAGTGACGGGGTCATTGCGGTCCCAGAGCGGTGCGGCCCATGACAGGGCTTTTCCAGACAGAAGGCAGAACACGAAAGCCACCTTAGACCTTTCAGTAGGAAACTGGTCCGACATCATCTCCAAGTGCTGGGAACATTGCGAAAGAAAGCCACGGCAATACTTAGAGTCCCCATTAAATTTGTCCGGCAAGGACAGGCGGAGGCTAGGAGTGGCCGCTCGCTGCGGAGGAGGTGCAGGAGCTGGCGGAGGAGAAGATTGCTGGAGAAGTTGCGACTGAAGTTGGTGCGAAATGGTGGACATTTCCGACAGCTGACGGGTTAGAAGGGCGATCTGTCGGGCTTGCTGGGCGGCCACCGTGGTGAGGTCAGCGACAACTGGCAGAGGAACTTCAGCGGGATCCATGGCCGGATCTACTGTCACGATGCCGGCTGGCAGGTAGTGGATCCTCTGTGCCAGAGAGGGATTGGCGTGGACCGTGCTAGTGGACCGGTTCTAAGCCACTACTGGTTTTCACCAGAGCCCGCCGCAAAGCGGGATGGTCTTGCTGCGGCGGTAGTGACCAGGTCGTATCCACTAGCAACGGCTCACCTCTCTGGCTGCTGAAGATGCTGAAGATAGGCGTGGTACAAGGGAGTAGGCAGAAG
Source organism: Hyla sarda (assembly GCF_029499605.1). Taxonomy (NCBI): domain Eukaryota; kingdom Metazoa; phylum Chordata; class Amphibia; order Anura; family Hylidae; genus Hyla; species Hyla sarda. Next base: position 344,456,849 of record NC_079192.1, on the reverse strand, counting down.
CAAGGTCGGACGTAGCAGAAGGTCGGGGGCAGGCGGCAAGGATCGTAGTCAGGGGCAACGGCAGGAGGTCAGGAACACGGACTAGGAACAGACAAGGGAACGCTTTCACTAGGCACAAGTGCAACAAGATCCGGCAAGGGAGTGCAAGGGAAGTGAGGTAATATAGGGAAGTGCACAGGTGATTACCCTAATTGGAACCACTGCGCCAATCAGCGGCGCAGTGGCCCTTTAAATCGCAGAGACCCGGCGCGCGCGCGCCCTAGGGAGCGGGGCCGCGCGCGCCGGGACAGAACAGACGGGGAGCGAGTCAGGTAGGGGAGCCGGGGTGCGCATCGCGAGCGGGCGCTACCCGCATCGCGAATCGCATCCCGGCTGGCAGCGGGATCGCAGCGCCCCGGGTCAGAGGACGTGACCGGAGCGCTGCAGCAGAGAGAGAGAAGCGAGCGCTCCGGGGAGGAGCGGGGACCCGGAGCGCTCGGCGTAACATCTGGTCATGCCCTTTGGCCTGTGCAACGCCCCTGCCGTCTTCCAAGACTTTGTTAATGAAATCTTTCGTGATCTTTTATATTCCTGTGTTGTTGTATATCTGGACGATATCCTGATTTTTTCTGCCAACCTAGAAGAACACCGCCAGCATGTCCGCATGGTTCTTCAGAGACTTCGTGACAATCAACTGTATGCCAAAATGGAGAAATGTCTGTTTGAATGTCAATCTCTTCCTTTCCTAGGATACTTGGTCTCTGGCCAGGGACTACAAATGGATCCAGACAAACTCTCTGCCGTCTTAGATTGGCCACGCCCCTCCGGACTTCGTGCTATCCAACGTTTTTTGGGGTTCGCCAATTATTACAGACAATTCATTCCACATTTTTCCACCATTGTGGCTCCTATCGTGGCTTTAACCAAAAAGAATGCCAATCCTAAGTCATGGCCTCCTCAAGCGGAAGACGCCTTTAAACAGCTCAAGTCTGCCTTTTCTTCGGCTCCCGTGCTCTCCAGACCTGACCCATCTAAACCCTTCCTATTGGAGGTTGATGCCTCCTCTGTAGGAGCTGGAGCGGTCCTTCTACAGAAAAATTCTTCCGGGCATGCTGTTACTTGTGGTTTTTTTTCTAGGACCTTCTCTCCAGCTGAGAGGAACTACTCCATCGGGGACCGAGAGCTTCTAGCCATTAAATTAGCACTTGAGGAATGGAGGCATCTGTTGGAGGGATCAAGATTTCCAGTTATTATTTACACCGATCACAAGAACCTCTCCTATCTCCAGTCTGCCCAACGGCTGAATCCTCGCCAGGCCAGGTGGTCTCTGTTCTTTGCCCGATTTAATTTTGAAATTCACTTTCGGCCTGCCGATAAGAACATTAGGGCCGATGCTCTCTCTCGTTCCTCGGATGCCTCGGAAGTAGAGCTCTCTCCGCAACACATCATCCCCCCTGACTGCCTGATCTCCACTTCTCCAGCCTCCATCAGGCAAACTCCTCCAGGGAAGACCTTCGTTTCTCCACGCCAACGCCTCGGAATCCTCAAATGGGGTCACTCCTCCCATCTCGCAGGTCATGCGGGTATCAAGAAATCCGTGCAACTCATCTCTCGTTTCTATTGGTGGCCGACTCTGGAGACGGATGTTGTGGATTTTGTACGAGCCTGCACTGTTTGTGCCCGGGATAAGACTCCTCGCCAGAAGCCCGCTGGTCTTCTTCATCCTCTGCCTGTCCCCGAACAGCCTTGGTCTCTGATTGGTATGGACTTTATTACGGACTTACCCCCATCCCGTGGCAACACTGTTGTTTGGATGGTCGTTGATCGATTCTCCAAGATGGCACATTTCATCCCTCTTCCTGGTCTTCCTTCAGCGCCTCAGTTGGCAAAACAATTTTTTGTACACATTTTTCGTCTTCACGGGTTGCCCACGCAGATCGTCTCGGATAGAGGCGTCCAATTCGTGTCAAAATTCTGGAGGGCTCTCTGTAAACAACTCAAGATTAAATTAAACTTTTCCTCTGCATATCATCCTCAATCCAATGGGCAAGTAGAAAGAATTAACCAGGTCCTGGGTGATTATTTACGCCATTTTGTTTCCTCCCGCCAGGATGACTGGGCAGATCTTCTACCATGGGCCGAATTTTCGTATAACTTCAGAGTCTCTGAATCCTCCTCCAAATCCCCATTTTTTGTGGTGTACGGCCGTCACCCTCTTCCCCCCCCTCCCTACTCCCTTGCCCTCTGGTTTGCCCGCTGTGGATGAAATATCTCGTGATCTTTCCACCATATGGAAAGAGACCCAAAATTCTCTTTTACAGGCCTCATCACGCATGAAGAAGTTTGCTGATAGAAAAAGAAGAGCTCCCCCCATTTTTTCTCCTGGAGACAAGGTATGGCTCTCCGCTAAATATGTCCGCTTCCGTGTCCCTAGCTACAAATTGGGACCACGCTATCTTGGTCCTTTCAAAATCTTGTGCCAGATTAATCCTGTCTCTTACAAACTTCTTCTTCCTCCTTCTCTTCGAATTCCTAATGCCTTTCACGTTTCTCTTCTTAAACCACTTATCATCAACCGTTTCTCTCCTAAGTTTGTTTCTCCCACTCCTGTTTCCGGCTCCTCGGACATCTTCTCCGTTAAAGAGATACTGGCCTCCAAGAAGGTCAGAGGAAAAACCTTTTTCCTGGTCGATTGGGAGGGTTGTGGTCCTGAAGAGAGATCCTGGGAACCTGAGGACAATATCCTAGACAAAAGTCTGCTCCTCAGGTTCTCAGGCTCTAAGAAGAGGGGGAGACCCAAGGGGGGGGGTACTGTTACGCCGAGCGCTCCGGGTCCCCGCTCCTCCCCGGAGCGCTCACTTCACTCTCGCTACCGCAGCGCTCCGGGCAGCTCCACTGACCCGGTGCGCTGCGATACCGTCTCCAGCCGGGATGCGATTCGCGATGCGGGTGGCGCCCGCTCGCGATGCGCATCCCGGCTCCCGTACCTGACTCGCTCTCCATCTGTCCTGTCCCGGCGCGCGCGGCCCCGCTCCCTAGGGCGCGCGCGCGCCGGGTCTCTGCGATTTAAAGGGCCACTGCGCCGCTGATTGGCGCAGTGGTTCCAATTAGTGTGTTCACCTGTGCACTCCCTATTTATACCTCACTTCCCCTTCACTCCCTCGCCGGATCTTGTTGCCATTGTGCCAGTGAAAGCGTTTCCTTGTGTGCTCCTAGCCTGTGTTCCAGACCTCCTGCCGTTGCCCCTGACTACGATCCTTGCTGCCTGCCCCGACCTTCTGCTACGTCCGACCTTGCTTCTGTCTACTCCCTTGTACCGCGCCTATCTTCAGCAGCCAGAGAGGTTGAGCCGTTGCTAGTGGATACGACCTGGTCACTACCGCCGCAGCAAGACCATCCCGCTTTGCGGCGGGCTCTGGTGAAAACCAGTAGTGACTTAGAACCGGTCCACTAGCACGGTCCACGCCAATCCCTCTCTGGCACAGAGGATCCACCTCCTGCCAGCCGGCATCGTGACAAACCTTAACTTGGTGGTTTTTACTGCATACTAATAAAAGTGAAGTTTTATAGGTTCCTCTAATGCAATTAGGTGCTTATTTCTTTTCTTCCATTATTATAATGAGGCAGCAATATTAACCACTGTTAGGCTGGGTTCACACCACGTTTTGTTAAATACGGTTCCCGTATATGGCTGGGAGGAGGGGGGCGGGGCTTAATCGCAGCGCCCGCACCCCGCCGTATTCGGGAACCGTATTTAATGTATGTCTATGAGCCGACCGGAGTGAACCGCAGCCTTCGGTCTGCTTCGTTTTCGGCCGTATGCGGTTTCCCTACCGCAGGCAAAAACACGGTCGACCACGTTTTTGCCTGTGGTAGGGAAACCGCATACGGCCGAAAATGAAGCCGACCGGAGGCTGCGGTTCACTCCGGTCGGCTCATAGATATACATTAAATACGGTTTCCGAATACGGCGGGGTGCGGGCGCCGCTATTAAGCCCCGCCCCCCTCCTCCCAGCCGTATACGGGAACCGTATTTAACAAAACGTGGTGTGAACCCAGCCTTATACAGGCTGTAAACTCAATACTTTACATTATTTCAATGTCATTTCTTCAGTGTTGTCACATGGAAAGATATAATAAAATATGTACATAATGTAAATAAAGATTTTAATTATTATTGTTATTATCATTACTTTACACCTCAGATAGCTGTTGGACGATTGCCTATTTGGCCATTAGCTATTCTTTCTGCCCCTCATATACATGCATGGCCATTTTGGCTAAGAATGCATGTGTTCTTAACAGGAAAATGGGAAAAGGCTGTTGCCAGCTTCCTCTGGTGGCAGGATTGGGCATTTTTAAATTAACATGTCTGATCCTTCTTTCCCCCTGACATTTACCATCGGGGAGAGTTTGGAGGCCCACATACACATCAGATAGTCAGCCAATCCCATAAAAAAGCGAAAATGACAGACTCATTATAAACAGGGGTTCACCAGGTTCATTAGGAATCATTATATTTGTTATGGCTCCTGTAATTGCACAATACATGACGTCAGTGTGAACAGTGGCCATTTGTCATTCCATTATAATGGCAAATGTCACAATTTTGCAGTTTCATCTAAATGCACAAATGTGTACCAAATGGAATCTGGTTATGTTACTGCTGCCATGAGTTTTTTGAGCTGAGCAATAGAGGGAATGTTTGAACTGGAGTTAACAATGTACATATGAACATATTTAGTGAGCTTACCATCAAGGGGAAGATAATTGCTGCCACAGTTGATTTCAGTATCCACAAGATGACCAAACAAGACAGCTGAATGAGGGTAAAGAAATGGACTTTCGGCAGTGGAACATGGCGAAGGTATATTAGGTCTGGCTGATGCTTTGGTGGAACAAGTAGTAATTTCAACCGTTCTGTGAACTTTAAAAATAAAACAAAAAGATCTTTAAATACAAAAATCTAAATCATGCACAATTTAAAGTGTTTTTCAAGGATAAAAACTAAATGAGTGACAAATGTTAAATATCTATATATACAGTACTTAATACATTTAGAACTCCTCACTCTACTTCACTAACTGCCACTGTTCAGAGCATTCACTGCATTGCAGTTTCTGTATCGGTGCGATGGCATGTCATCTGCAGTTGTCACATCTGTGCAGTTGCCCATGACTGGCCAACCTTCTTACATAATGTAGGATACAGATGGGGCATGGGTCATGATCAGTAGATATGTACAGTATATATTAAGACATTTACTTTTTTTAAGGTGAAGTCTTGTCAGGATAGGGGATAAGTTTTAGATCGTAGGAGGGGGGCTGGGGTCAGACCGCTGTGATCTCCTGTACGGGGCCCCGGGTCTCCCCCAGAGCAAAACGTCAAAACCCCCGCCTGAAGCAGAGGCCGCCACGCCCCCTCCATATATCTCTATGGGAGAGCCATTCTCTGAAATACATTCTTAAAGGGGTACTCCACTCCTAGACATCTCAAACCCTATCCAAAGGATAGGGGATAAGATGTCTGATCGTGGGGCGGAGTACCCCTTTAAAGATTGTCACTTCTTTCCTACTTCTCTCCACTGCTGATAGAGCCTTTCTTTAATATGTTTCTACTTTCTTTACGCAGAGTCAACTTAAAACAAGGTGTTTGAATTCGGCTACATTCTTATATGTGGCAAAAATGTGGTATAAATCCGCTATATCTAAACTTGGCTTTTATAGCTTTTCTGGTTGAGCATGTTTAGAGTTTTTAGACCATGTGTTAATTTCTTATGTATGACCCACAGGAACTTCTTTTCTTTTTGAATTAATTTTCTGTCTGACCACAGTGCTCTCTGCTGACACATCTGTCCATATCAGGAACTGTCCAGAGCAGGAGAGGTTTGCTATGGGGATTTGCTTCTACTCTGGACAGTTCCTAAAATGGACAGAGGTGAAAGCAGAGAGCACTATGGTCAGACAGAAAGGAAATTCAAAAAGAAAATAACTTCCTGTGGAGTATACAGCAACTGATAAGTACTGGAAGGATTAAGATTTTTAAATAGAAGTAATTTACAAATCTGTTGAACTTTCTGGCACCAGTTAATTAAAAAAAAAAATGTTTTCCAAGGGAGTACCCCTTTGAAAAAATATTTTAAGCTTTGAAAAGCTCTGTATTACACCTTTCCCCTTTGTTCACATTGTGTGAGCTCTCGGCAGGAGAAAGTGGGCGTTCAACAGCCGGCACGACACTGAAGCCTGCGAGAGCTGTGTCTCGTCATGCCCCGCACGCACTTCCTGAGTTTGGTCTGCTGCCAGACTAGTAGGAGACCAAACTAACTGTTTGAATGCATCAGGGAACAGAACAGAGCCGCCTAGTGTCCGTTTTTCAATCACATTAATAACATATAAAGGTTGAGAATTTTAACAGAAAGTAATAGAAAAGTGTCTTATAATTACATAAGTAACAATACATTAAAAGTTTAGCTTGGTGACAGGTACTCTTTAAGAAATACTGAACACATCAAATATTATATACATTCTGCATAATACACCTCTTAATATGTAATTACTTACTTGAATACTTTTTAAAGCAGCCACGCCCATTTGGAGAAAGATTCCATATAATACAGGCATTGGTATATACTAAAAGAACATAAAAAAGTCAGAATGATATAACTAAAGTTAGAAAGTTAATCTTTAGTAATTAGTTTTCTCATCTAAAACCCATTGAATTAGTATTTTAGGCTTTAAAGGGGTACTCCATTGGAAAAGTTTTTTTTTTCTTCTTAAATCAGCTGGTTCAAGAAAGTTAAGCAGATTTGTAATTTACTTCTATAAAAAATTCTTAATCTTTCCAGTACTTAATAGCGGCTGTATATGTCACGATGCCGGCTGGCAGGTAGTGGATCCTCTGTGCCAGAGAGGGATTGGCGTGGACCGTGCTAGTGGACCGGTTCTAAGCCACTACAGGTTTTCATCAGAGCCCGCCGCAAAGCGGGATGGTCTTGCTGCGGCGGTAGTGACCAGGTCGTATCCACTAGCAACGGCTCACCTCTCTGGCTGCTGAAGATAGGCGCGGTACAAGGGAGTAGGCAGAAGCAAGGTCGGACGTAGCAGAAGGTCGGGGCAGGCAGCAAGGATCGTAGTCAGGGGCAACGGCAGAAGGTCTGGAAACACAGGCAAGGAACACACAAGGAACGCTTTCACTGGCACTAAGGCAACAAGATCCGGCAAGGGAGTGCAAGGGAAGTGAGGTAATATAGGGAAGTGCACAGGTGATTACCCTAATTGGAACCACTGCGCCAATCAGCGGCGCAGTGGCCCTTTAAATCGCAGAGACCCGGCGCGCGCGCGCCCTAGGGAGCGGGGCCGCGCGCGCCGGGACAGAACAGACGGGGAGCGAGTCAGGTAGGGGAGCCGGGGTGCGCATCGCGAGCGGGCGCTACCCGCATCGCGAATCGCATCCCAGCTGGCAGCGGGATCGCAGCGCCCCGGGTCAGAGGACGTGACCGGAGCGCTGCAGCGGAGAGAGTGAAGCGAGCGCTCCGGGGAGGAGCGGGGACCCGGAGCGCTCGGCGTAACAGTACCCCCCCCCCTTGGGTCTCCCCCTCTTCTTGGAGCCTGAGAACCTGAGGAGCAGACTTTTGTCAAGGATGTTGTCCTCAGGTTCCCAGGATCTCTCTTCAGGACCACAACCCTCCCAGTCTACTAAAAAAAAATTTTTCCCTCTGACCTTTTTGGCAGCCAAAATTTCCTTGACCGAGAAGACGTCCGAGGAGCCGGAAACAGGAGTGGGAGGGACAGATTTGGGAGAAAAACGGTTGAGGATGAGTGGTTTGAGAAGAGAGACGTGAAAGGCATTAGGGATACGAAGAGAAGGAGGAAGAAGAAGTTTATAAGAGACAGGATTAATTTGACACAAAATTTTGAAAGGACCAAGATAGCGTGGTCCCAACTTGTAGCTAGGGACACGGAAGCGGACATATTTAGCGGAGAGCCATACCTTGTCTCCAGGGGAAAAAACGGGGGGAGCTCTTCTTTTCTTATCCGCGAACCTCTTCATGCGTGAAGAAGCCTGTAAGAGAGAATTTTGGGTCTCTCTCCATATAATGGAAAGGTCACGAGAAATTTCATCCACAGCGGGCAGACCAGAGGGCAAGGGGGTAGGGAGGGGGGGAAGAGGGTGACGGCCGTACACCACGAAAAATGGGGATTTGGAGGAAGATTCAGAGACCCTGAAGTTATACGAGAATTCGGCCCATGGAAGGAGATCTGCCCAGTCATCCTGGCGGGAGGAAACAAAATGTCGCAAATAATCACCCAAGATCTGGTTAATTCTTTCTACTTGTCCATTGGACTGGGGATGATATGCAGAGGAAAAATTTAATTTAATCTTGAGTTGTTTACAGAGAGCCCTCCAGAATTTAGACACGAATTGGACACCTCTATCCGAGACAATCTGCGTAGGCAACCCGTGAAGACGAAAAATGTGTACAAAAAATTGTTTAGCCAACTGAGGCGCAGAAGGAAGACCAGGAAGAGGGATGAAATGTGCCATTTTGGAGAATCGATCAACGACCACCCAAATAACAGTGTTGCCACGGGAAGGGGGTAAATCAGTAATAAAATCCATACCAATCAGAGACCAAGGCTGTTCGGGGACAGGCAGAGGATGAAGAAAACCAGCGGGCTTCTGGCGAGGAGTCTTATCCCGGGCACAGATAGTGCAGGCTCGCACAAAGTCCCCAACATCCGTCTCCAGAGTCGGCCACCAATAGAAGCGGGAGATGAGTTGCACAGATTTCTTGATGCCCGCATGACCTGCGAGATGGGAGGAGTGACCCCATTTGAGGATTCCGAGGCGTTGGCGTGGAGAAACAAAGGTCTTCCCTGGAGGAGTCTGCCTGATGGAGGCAGGAGAAGTGGAGATCAGGCAGTCAGGTGGAATGATGTGTTGCGGAGGGAGATCAACTTCTGAGGCATCCGAGGAACGAGAGAGAGCATCGGCCCTAATGTTCTTATCGGCAGGACGAAAGTGAATCTCAAAATTAAATCGGGCAAAGAACAGAGACCACCGGGCCTGGCGAGGATTCAGCCGTTGGGCAGACTGGAGGTAGGAGAGGTTCTTGTGGTCGGTGTAGATAATAACAGGAGAACTTGATCCCTCCAGCAGATGCCTCCATTCCTCAAGTGCTAATTTAATGGCTAGAAGCTCTCGATCCCCGATGGAGTAGTTCCTCTCCGCTGGAGAGAAGGTCCTAGAG